>NC_057743.1:32838936-32863037 GCF_004010195.1 Chiloscyllium plagiosum
AATCTTCTTCCCGACCTCTCCAGCCCCGCCCCCTCTCCGGCCTATCACCCTCACCTTAACCTCCTTCCACCTATCGTATTCTCAACACCCCTCCCACAAGTCCCTCCTCCTTACCTTTTATTTTAGCCTGCTTGGCACACCCCCCTCATTCCTGAAGAAGGGTTTAAGCCCGAAACGTCGATTCTCCTGTTCCTTTGATGCTGCCTGACCTGTTGCGCTTTTCCAGCAACACATTTTTAAGCTGTGTTTATTTTGTGTTCGGTGCAACTTAAACTTAACTGCAATCCCCAATTCACTCCTTTAAAGAAACAATGGTACAGGGTATTGATAATTAATTAAACTTGCTAAACCTGTGTCCAACACTGTTCCATGAAATTCTGCTTTTGCTCCTCTGCAGATCACTAAATCCATAAGTGTGGAGGAAAGCCGTTCTTGTACAATATAAAATTTGCTGATAATGCCAAGCTTTGTATCCAGTTGACAAAGCAGCGGAGACAAAAATGTGAAAGAATTTCAATTTATTAAAAGGACTCCTGGGAGTCGGAAATTTTCCTGTACAGCCACCCACCTCATCTACTGTGTCCATTGTTCCCGATGTGGTGTCCCCTACATCGGGGAGACAAAACACCAACGCACGGAGCATGTCAGAGAACATCTCTGGGACACATGCACCAAACAACCACATCAACTCCCCCTCTTACTCCCCCAAAGGACATGCAAGTCCAGGGCCTCCTTCACTGCCAAATCCAAATCACCTGACAACTGAAGGAAGAATGCCTCACCTCCCTTCAATCACACAACATCTACATCAACTTCACCAGTTTCCAAATTTCCCCTCCCGCCATTTCATTCCAGATGGAACACTCCAACTCAACTTCTTGACCCATCCTACCTGTCCATTTTCCTTCCCACCAATCCACTCCACTCTTCCCACCAGTCTGTCAAGATTACCCCCCACCTGTATCCACCTACTGCCTTCCCAGCTACCTTCACCTCAGTCCATCCTCACTGCCCTATTTATTTCTCAGCTTCCTTCCCCATCCACATTCCTGATGAAGGGTTTATGCCCGAAATGTCAACTCTTCTGCTCCTCTGATGCTGCCTGACCTGCTGTGCTTTTCTAGCATCATACTTTTCCATAAAACCATAAGACCATAAGACATAGGAGCGGAAGTAAGGCCATTCGGCCCATCAAGTCCACTCCGCCATTCAATCATGGCTGATGGGCATTTCAACTCGACTTACCCGCATTCTCCCCGTAGCCCTTAATTCCTTGTGACATCAAGAATTTATCAATTTCTGCCTTGAAGATATTTAGCGTCCCAGCCTCCACTGCACTCTGTGGCAATGAATTCCACAGGCCCACCACTCTCTGGCTGAAGAAATATCTCCGCATTTCTGTTCTGAATTTACCCCCTCTAATTCTAAGGCTGTGCCACGGGTCCTAGTCTCCTATATTGAAGTTGTATGAGTAAAATCTTTGCAGATGCCATCAAGTAAGAAGGCAGCCTGAATATTAGAGAAAGATTCAAGCATGTCTATGGGCTGTGTGCTGAAAGATGAAATTAGGAAGGGCATCTGGGTGTCTTTGGGTCAGCATGGACTAGATAGGTTGAACAGCCCCAACTGTCTTGTTTTTATGGTTCTGTGTAAGAGGAATTAAATCCAATCTTTCCTTTCTCTTTGGTACTTTCCTGTAAAAGAACGATTTGCACAATTTAATCTGGTCATTGTGAAATAAATTGTTTGGAACCAAGGAAATGGAATACATGTAAAATGGAATCACAGTACAACATACTGATCAAGAAAATAACCTGCGAATTACAGAAGATAAATTAATTTACTTAAGAAAAGTAGTAAATAAGTATCGGATTTCATTATTAGCGGGATTTTTTCAATGAATTAATTAGGTCAGACATTAATTTGACCCAATCGATGTTCACTTCTGGGAAGGAAAGAAAATCTGGCTGGAAGGAAATATTAGAAAAATTGAGCTTATTTGCTTTGGCAAAATGAGGAAACAGAAGATTTAACAAGTTTGAAGATGGCTAATTGTTTTATTGATAAAGGGTAAAGTTATGAGGAACATTTAGTAGATAAGAAGGTAAGAATAGGAACAGAAGCCAGGTACAATCATACAGTCGCATCCTCCGAAAATCTTCAGCTGTTCAATTACATCAGACTGTTTCTATCTTGAAACTGGCTCTTTCAACTTTTTTTTGTCATTTTCTGTATACATTCAAAAGAAGAAAAAAATTTCAATGTAACAGTAAGAAAACGATAGTACTTCTGTCGCATCACATTCCATTCACAGATGATTCTAAACACTTCACAAACAATGGTTTATTTTTTGCAAGTGCAGTCACTGTTTTGAAGGGAGATGCAGCAACCAAATGTACAAATCAACCTATCACATTAAAATTTGGCAGTAAAATTGTGGCTGTAAGCACTGCTTTTTGAGGTATCTTGGCTATTGGAGAGGTGATTTCCTCAAATTCCAGGAGCAGTAATTACTGTTTTATATGCTGTTGCATTGTTTTGGAACTGTGGGGGAGAAAGATCAAAACAGCGTCCTTTAAAAGGGAGGAAGAGAGACAAATGGAGAGAACACAAGGTCAGAAAGAAACCCACGCTGCTGGCTCTCTCAGCAGTGGGTCTGCACAGCTACTGCCTTTGCTGTTGTGAGTTTAAGTATCTTTGGATATTGGAGTGCGTCTAAAAAAAAAAATGAACAGTGAATATTTCTGCGGCCATCAGCGAAAAATCAGAATGGTGTGTTGCCTCCCTAGTGCCAGGATCAAAGATATTTTGGAGAGTGCGCAGAATATTTTCAAAGAGGAGAGGGACCAGCAGGAGGACGTTGTACACATTGGAACGAATGACATAGGAAGGCAGAAGGATGAGATTCTGTCTGGTAATATAGAAAGTTAAGAATTTTAAAAAGGAGCTCCTCGAGTGGTAATATCTGGATAATATCCGGTGTTACGAGCTAGTGAGGGTAGGAATAGAAGAATAGTACTGTAGACCCTCAATAGTCAGTGGGAAATTGAGAAACCAATTTTAAAGGAGATTTCAGTTATCTGTAAGAATAATAGGGTGGTTATGATAGGGAATTTTAACTTCCCAAACATACTCTGGGACTACCATCGTAGTCAAAGTTTAGATGGAGAGGAATTTGTTAAGTGTACACAAGAAAACTTTCTGCTTCAGTATGTGGATATACCTACGAGAGAGTGTGCAAAACTTGACCTATCTTTGGCAAATAAGGCAGGGCAAGTGATTGAGGTATCAGTGGGGGAGCGCTTTGGGGCCAGTGACCATAATTCTATTAGATATAAAATAGTAATGCAAAAGGATAGACCAAATCTAAAAGCTGAAGTTCTAAATGGGAGGAAGGCCAATTTTGATGGAACAGAGGAACCTCGATTATCCGAATACCAATTATCCGAAAATTGGATTATCCAAAGGAGATCTCCAGGTCCTGCAGAAACATTACATCAACAGTGATCATGCTTTTTGTTTACAGCAATTAAACAGGCACTGTCTCCAAATGACTGACCTCCTGCCCTCTCTTCCCGCAGGAGTGTACCCTAAACCCCCTTCACCAGATCATCTCTCTAACATTGTCCTGTACAGGGCAAAGGTGCAACCTGTCAAAATGTTGCAGTAAAAAGTTTGTGTGCGCGCACGCGCTATTTGGAGACTTAGTTAACTGTAACACCATTACATCCGATTTTGCTTTCTCTCTTTCAAACTGCAGACTGAACTCTACCATATTATGATCGCTGCTTCCTAAGTGTTCCCTTACTTTAAGCTTTTTTATAAAGTCTGGTTCATTACATAGCACTAGGTCCAGAATAGCCTGCTACCTTGTGGGATCCATGACAAGTTGTTCCAAAAAGCCATCTTGTAAGCATTCCATGAATTCCCTTTCTTTGGATCCACTGGCAACATTATTTACCCAGTCCACCTGCATATTGAAGTCTCCCATGATCACTGTGACCTTGCCTTTCTGACATGTCTTCTCTATTTCCTGGTACATGTTGCACCCCTGGTCCTGACCACTGTTAGGAGGTCTGTACATAACTCCCACTATGGTTTTTCTGCCTCAATTCCACCCACACAGACTCCACATCATCCGACGCTATGTCACTCAGCACCATAGATTTAATTTTGTTCTTAACTAACAAGGCAACCCCGTCCCCTCTGCCCACCTCCCTTTCTTTTCGATAAGTTGAAAACCCTTGCATGTTTGACTGCCAGTCCTGACCCCCCTGTAACCACGTCTCTGTGATGCCTACCACATCATAATCATTCACGATGATCTGTGCCATTAGTTTGTCTGCTTTGTTATGAATGCTACGAGCATTCAGGTAAAGTGCCTTAATGTTAACTTTCTTATCATTAGAGATATTGGAAGTCATAAGATGTCCTAAGTTATCCTTCCTTTTTGCTGCATTCCCAATCTGTCTCAAGTTTAAATCTGCCTGCACATATGCTATCCTGCCGTTTATCTTTCCATTTAACTCCATGCTCCCTGTCGCTTTCACTTTTCCTTCCCCCCAGCTCAGACTTTTCAACTCTGATTCTCCAGCATCTGTAGTCCTCACTTTCTCCTGGGGAGTGTGAATGAATAAAGAGACCTTGGAGAGCAGATTCACAATTTCTTGAAAGTGCAGTCGCAGGTAAGTAGGATAGTGAAGAAAGTAGTTAGTAAGCTTGCCTTTAATGGTCAGTGCATTGAGTATAGGAGTTGAGAGGTCATGTTGCGGCCGCTATTGGAATACTGCATGCAATTCTGGTCTCCCTCCTATCAGAAGAATATTGTGAAACTTGAAAGGGTTCAGAAAAGATTTACAAGGATGTTGCCAGGGTTGGAGGGTTAGAGCTATAGACTAAGGCAATTTTCACTGTAGTGTTGGAGGATGAGGGGTGACCTGGCAGAGGTTTATAAAATCATGGTTAAACAGGTTAAACAGTCAAGGTCTTTTCCCTGGGGTAGGGACGTTCAAAACTGGAGAGCTTAGGTTTAAGGTGAGAGGAGAAAGGTTTAAAAGGGACCTTAGGGACAACATTTTCACGCAGAGGGTGGTGTGTGCATGGAATGAGCTGCCAGAGGAAGTGGTGGAAGCTGGTACAATTACAATATTTAAAAGACATCTGGATGGGTATATGAATAGGAAGGGTTTGGAGGGATATGGGCCAAATGCTGGCAAATGGGACTAGACTAATTTAGGATAACTGGTTGGTATGGAAGAATGTTGAAAAATATGTTGCTGGAAAAGCGCAGCAGGTCAGGCAGCATCCAAGGAGCAGGAGAATCAACGTTTGGTCTGTTTCCATGCTGTATATCTCTATGATTCTATGAATCTATGACTTGAGAATCACAGCTGGATTTTAATGTAGGTAAATATAATGTATTTTGTAATATCAAACAACAAATATGTGTGCACATTACATAAATGTTAAAACACCCAGCTTTCAAGAATGCACAAGTAGACGTAAGCAGAGTTGAAAAAATAATTGGAAATTATTGCACATTGAAGAGAAAATATATTCTACAGCATTACCTCATGATTAGAAATATTAGAAAGAAAGCTATCTATAGAGAATAACTTCCTTTACCAGAATATTTCAGTCACTCTTCACTCTTCTGTTATAATATTGGAAAAGTGGAGTCACAGCAACCATTCATTATTTAGGAAATTATGTGAAAGGTTATAGTTAAATGTAAACTTCCAGATTGCCCCTAATAAGTTGCTCCAAAGCAGAGCAAGCCATCAGCAAAACAGCAGTTGTACAACAGGCATTAGGATGGAACCGTCACTGAATTCGATCAAAATTGAGCTAGACGACTACAATTATACTGCAGGCTACACATCAGTCTCTGGCGAGGTAAAACATTTCATGCTAACATGCAGCAGCTCAGTATCCAAACGCTGCATAAACTTTAACCTCATGAGTCCAGTTTGACCTCCACTAACATTAAAATGAAGCTTTCCAACACTCTTAAATAGTAGTGTATTTCACACTGGCTTTGAATCAAAAGCAGTGTGAGAACATCTCCTTGATTTTATATCTAAGTTATGTTGAACAATTTATGCTAATTTACAGTAGTTCAAATTTCAATGACATGAATGTCTTACATTATGTACTCAAGTACAAGTTCATAAGTGATTTGTTAAGGTCAGGTGAGAAGAGATTCAAACCCTTACCCTATTTATCTTTTCTCATTCATTTGACCAAAACAGGTTGTTTGAAAAGGATTAACTTTACTATTCAGTGATTGCTTGACTGAATATGTATTGCAACCATAAAAGGCAATCAGGCAAGGTTGTTAATATTTTTTGCAATAAAAGGATTCACATTATACTTAACTTTGTCCAGGTAAAGTAAGAAAAATAAACCAATTTTCTTTCTCTCATAAAGTGTACACACAAATAGTTTAAAAAGTGGGATGTGCGGTGAGGATGTTATATAATTTAGAGTTCAGAAAAATAAAAGGGGTACACTGCCCTAAAGTTTGGTGAATTCATTAGTTTCAGGCTTAATTAAATGGTTCTGCTGCTTTCAAGCATCAAGGCAATTTAACATTGTAGACAAACAAATTATCTGTTCTTCAGGAGACAACAGTGCTAGGTTTGAATTATTTTTATAAAATCTCCTTTGTCTGCAGCATTTGAGTTAAAATCAGCAAACAGGGTTTGAAATATCTAAATTTGTTAGAGGGAAAAAGGAAACCACTCTGTCTTGTTGCTTAATGTTGCGACTGCTTTAGCCTAGTTCTGTACAGAAAACAGATGCTTAAGCACACAAAGGGTTGGCTTGTCATGTTACCTTTTATCATCACCTAAAGGTATTGGCTATTGTATTCCAGTTGTCTGGCTTACATGAGAATATGAATGAACGTAACTCTTTCATAGCCAAGGTCCCACTGTCCAAGTGCTTACATCCAGTTAATTACACCAGGTTACTGGATGCTGTATGAATGGATTAGGAGATGCCCATCAACATCTACCCCCCAACCCACATTCATCCTGTTTCAAAGCCAGTGTTCTGGTTTAGCTTTTTAAATACATAGGGTTGAATCTTCACAGACCGATAGCAAGAAATTTGGGACAATTGAGAGAAATATCGAGTGAGGCCTTCCTTGACATAGTCTAACAGGTTATAATTTCCAAGAAAGCCCTGGACAAAGAGTTGAGATTCTTGCTAGTGAGCAATGTGAGGTGTTTTGATAGGAACTATTGCTTAATATCACCACATCATTTTATTGTAAAAATAAACTTTAATTATAAAAAGTCTTTATGTATAAACAGAGTTATTAAAGCAGTTCTGTACAGCCTTTGCATATACAGAAAAAAAAAATTGGAATTTGACATTCTCTGCAGTTGCACAAATTCCACAGGCATTTCCTACTCTTGTAAAATTATTTACATACATTTGAGGCAAAGAGAGAGTCTTATGACTGAACAGTTCTATGTTGTACTTTGGCAGAAAGATCTCAGACAATGGTTTTTCCCCGTTGTGCTTTGATGACAGCTGCCCCAAACTTTAATGCGTCCCTCAGTATGTACTTTTGCACCTTAGAATGTGCCAGTCTGCAACACTCAGTCATGGCCTACTCTTTGCACAGGAAGATTAACGAATTTTGGGCAGACCAAAAAGTGTCTTGCACATAGATGGTCTTGCAAGCGCAGTCAATGTTCGTCTCAGTGCGCGTCTCAGGGAACAGACCATACAACATAGAGATGTGTTTCATGGAAGTGCTTAGGAGGAATCTTGACAAAAAACAGTGCATCTCTCTCTCCATGCCTTCCTTGCATAGGCACATTCCAGAAGGATGTACGTGGTAATCTCCTCCCTTCCTCGACTATTTCAAGGGCAGCGTGCACTGGCACAGAGAGCCCAAACATGCATGAAGGATCTGATGCGCAGTGCCCTTCTTACCACCAGCCAAGCTATGTCTTGGTGGTTGCTGCAAAGTTCTGGCAACGAGGCATTCTGCCAAATGACTTTGATAGTCTGTTCAGGGAACAGGATCAACCCTCTCTTATTCGAGCAAGGTCTCAAGGACACTGCGTGCTGATCACTGCCTGATCGGCCTGTGGTCAAAAGTGTTTTCCTTCACAAATATTTCCATGAGAATCAGGTAATATGGACCAGTCCAGCTATTCGGAATGTTCTTCAGCAACAAAGTCAGGCCCATCCATTAAAGCAGTGGGGACAGCTAGAAGCTCAGTACATTATAACAGTAGGCACTTACATACTGAGTGTCTACACACAGTATGATGCAGCCACACACAAATGTGGCAATCAGGACGAAGGCAAAATTGGATACATTCATCCTCTTCTTATCCAGAGCTTTATATATATTTCTGTGGCCCCAATCTATCTTTGGCCTCCAGATGAAGTGGAAGGTGGCTCGGGTGACCGAAGTAGCACAGTTTCAGAGAACAGGCCATACTTACGCCACACACAACACCACACAAAAGTACCTCACACCTCATAACTAGATTTTTACCCACAATGGAGAAGGAGTGGTGTTCCCAGCTACCCAGTTTCTGCTTCATCTTGGTGATACGCTCCTCCCAAGATGTGACTCCCAACCCAGCCTCTCCAAACCATATACCTAGCTCATTCAGATAATCTGTCCTGATTGTGAAGGAGATAAAGAATTGGTTGGCCCACTTCCCAAAGAATATGGCCTTGCTCTTGCCTCAATTTACCTTGGCTCCCAAGGCCAGTTTGAACTTGTTGCACAAGCTTATGTGGCTGCGCACTGACAGTAGATCTGAGCAAAAAAAATGGCAATGTCACCAATGTACAGGGAGGCTCTGACCTGCGGGCCTCTGCTGCCTGGAATTGTCACCCCTCTCAGGCTCGCATGCTTTCTGATGTTTTCGGCAAAGACACTGTACAACACACAAACAAGGCAGGAGAGAGTGGACAGCCCTGCATGAAGCAGGTTGCCCATTCCACTGTCCTATGTGAAGGTAATCAAATCTCTGAGGAGCACAAGGGTCTCAGAGAACCTCCTGTCGAGTAAAGCACAGGTTTGGGCAGGGTGAATCACCGTCCCCAGAGCAGACATGACCCACTTGGTTATTTCCTTAGATGGGATTTTATAATCCACATTCAACAGTGAGACTCGTCACCAATTTCTAATTTCCTCCCTCTCCAACTTCCACTTATAGATAAGGGTGATGATATCGTTCCTCAAGGATTTGCACATGCTCCCTGCCAGGAGCATACTGCTGTACACCTCCAGCAGCTCCTGGCCAATCAAGTCCCATAGAGCTGAGTACAACTTGGTTGGTAAGCCATCACATCCGGGAGTTTTATTTTTTCAAAAGATTCAAGGGCCTTGGTTAGGTCATCCAGAGATAGCGGCTGGTCCAGCCTCTGTGATACGAATGACTGGGAGGCTACATTATCTGTGGGCTTCGTGTCATAGTCTGGCATAAAATGATTTGCTGATCCTCAGGATGTCAGACTAAAATGATGTTACTGAGCCATCTTCTTCCTTCTGCTGAGCACAGAGCTCTCCCTGTGCTCCTTTTGGAAGAAAAAGGGCAAGCACATCTCATCCTACTCCATGGAGTGGTCCCTGGACTCGAGGATTATCTTGGAGGCCTCCGAGGCAAACAGTAAAGCTCGCTGGTTTTTCACCTCCTGGAGATCCTCCTTGACATCAATCCTGTGGTTTGCAGTACAGCTGGGGTAGATTCTGCAGCTTTTCTAGAGTTTGGATAGCTTCCTTCATTTCTCTCTTGCCTTCTGAACACTGAATATAAAGAACCTCTTGATGATTCTTTTGACTGTTCCCATCAGTCCGCTAGAGACTCAAAGAGGGGTTTCATGGTTCTCCAATCTGTGTAATCCTTTTGAGCTCCTCAGTGGGTTCTGGGTCAACAGTTTTACATTCAGCTTCTACATTTCCTTACCAGCCTGCTTCTATGTGACAGTCAGCCAGCTGGAGGCAGTATTCAGAGCAGAACCCTGGCTTCCAATCAATGGATCTGACTAAGAACACTTGGGACACAAAGACAAATTTGATCCTTGAGTGAATAGACCCTTCTGGCTGTGACCATCTGTACCTATGAAGCGCTGTGCAGGGGTGCTGAAGATGTTGCGAAGCTTGAGTTGTTAACCATTTCCATCAAGAATCTGGAGTGGGCATTCAGTTTGATATTAGCTCCTTCAAAACATCCAGTCCCATTGATGATGCAGTTGAAGTCCGCATTACTACCATATGTTGTCCCATTCATCTACCTACTGGATAGAAAGCAGACAATGAGAATTCCCAACATTAAAATGAGAGTGGTCCCTGGAAACTCTAACTCACTGCTTGCTCCTTCAAACCTCCATTTTAGATACGCAGCACCAATATGTCAAGACATACTCCATGGGCAATAGCTACATGTACTCCAGATCAACAGACATTAGCAGCAACATATGCCAGCCTTTCGGCATCATCATAGCGCATCTCCAATTCACTTACAGTATGCTCCTGCACTTTAGTGTGCAACAGAATTGTAATGCTTCTGCAGAGACATTAATTGTGTTGGAACAGGCACCGAGTTCACTGACTGGACCAGGCTGCATGCGAGTGCTGCTCGCTAACTCTTTTATTGCTCATTCACTACACCTACCTAGATGGTCACAGAATCCTGCCTGTGTTTTAGCACTTTGCCCCCTAAGCCACACCTTAAAGGCTCAGTATTTTTTATCTTGCCTTGCAGTTTAGCACACATAGAAAGCCCTGCAGCTTATTTGTAGTCGTCAGTCAAGGAGTGAACATTTTTCTGAATGCCAAGTCCAAGCTACATTCCCTTTAATGCTTTCTACCCCTGCATGGACTTGCAAGGTCTGTGTATGGCAGCAGCTTCCAGCATGGGAAGTCAATGCATTCATGTACCACCCAGGCATATACAGTCCTTCTGAGCAGCCATGCAGTTTAGAGGGAACACTGAGTTCAACATTAATCTCACACATGCACCACTTCATACCAGACATAATGCATGTGCAACAACAAGTAACCATGTCTTAAAGTATAAAGGCAGCAGTTCTCAATAAAATCCCTTCAATCAGGTGGTCCTGACATAGGGCAGTCTCAAAATATGTCTAGGGGTTTAGGTACAGTCAGGCAGCTTTTCATGGTGGTCTGAGTTACAGAGTGGGCCAGGGTCAGCCTGTGTGCCCAAAGATTAGCAGAAGGACAGTTGGTAATCTGAACAGATATCAGTTAGCAGTCTGGTCACTCATCATTTGGGGGCTGCCCAGCAAATTCACTCGAGGAGGTGGCTCTGGTCAGTTCTGGAACTTTGTTCTTTAAAAGTCGAGAGGCTTTATCAGGGGCCACTGCTGCGAGAGGGAGATCAGGGACCTCAGTTGTAGAGATTGAAATCAGAATGCTGGGATGCAGAGGGAATTACAAAACTACAGTTGGTGTTGGGGGAGATGATAGGGCTTGGGAGAGAAGTTTGTGTGTACATGCATTGGTGGACTATCACACCTGGCATGCTTACTTGATATGACTGGAGCTGAGGGTATAAAGTGAACAAATGATCATTTCGACTGACACATTAGGCTGGGACTTGGAGAAGTGAAAGTCTATATGATTTTTGACAGGGTTACAAGGAAGAGCATTTACAGGACAGAGAGGGTGAGCCTGAAACTGTCTGTTCAAGGAGCAACTGTTGCTGCTTTCCACCATGCATGAAAACTGCTGTGACCTGGATAAGGTAGGCTAAGTCATTTTGACTCTCACATTAGGTTGGGACTCAGAGAAGTGAAAGTCTATGTGATTTTTGAGAGGGTTACCCAGGAAGAGCAATTACAGGACAGAGAGGGTGAGCCTGAGACTGTCTGTTCAAGGAGCAACCGCTGCTGTTTTCTACCCTGCATGAAAACTGCTGTGACCTGGATAGGTAGTCTAAGTCATAGGGTCATAGAGATGTACAGCATCTCTTCGGTCCAATCCATCCATGCCGACCAGATATCTCAATCTAATCTAGTCCCACCTGCCAGCACCCAGCCCATATCCCTCCAAACCCTTCCTATTCATATACCCATCCAAATGCCTCATAAATGTTGCAATTGTACCAGCCTCCACAACTTCCTTTAAAATAGGCAAAGTCTTTTCCCTGGGGTTGGGGAGTCCAGTACTTTGTTCTGCGAAGGACAAATTTGCCTTTATTACCAAGAGAACAAAGATCAACACAGACCTGTAGCATTTAGTGGGCAGCACTCTTTCCTCCCAAAGGGTTTAAGACCCACTCAAGACCCTTCATTCTAAACTGGCACTCCAATGCAACACAAAGAGTCTGCTGCACTATCGGAGATGCAGCCTTTGAGAAAAGATATGAAATCAAGGTTTCACTTGCCCTCTCAAGCAGATGTAAAAGAACCCATGGCACTATTTGGAAAAACAGCTGGGGAATTCTCACTAGTATTCTGGTCAATATTTATCCTCCAATCATCCCATCACTAAAACGGTTTATCAGATTATTATTCCATTGCTTTCTATAGAACCTTGCTTGTGCACAAATTGGCTATCGTGTTTCACTTGTAATTGCACTTCAAAAGTACTTAATTAGTCATAAAGTGCTTTGAGATGTCCTGAGATCATGAAAGGTGTGTTATAAATTGAAGTCTTTATTATTAAAGGTCATAGCATATTAAAGCTCAATAATGCTGGATCAATTATGGGCCCGTTCGAAGAAGTTTATTATGGCACATTCATGGTGTCACTCTCAATGAAAATACAAAGAAAAATCAGTTGTAAACCTAAATGTAAAAAGCTGAAACACGCAGCAAGTCTTTTAAAAGCTTTCAAATTGAGACCGCTGCACACAATCCCCTTTGCAGACAATTTACTTTGCCTTTTCTTTTTGAAAGTACTTAAATGCCTGAGCCACAGTCTCTCTCCAGCGCTTTACTAAGCCATTAATCCTGTAGCAAACCAACATTCTCCCTTCCCCCAAAGTGTCAGGAAAATTTTTAATCTTCACTCAAAAGCATCACACTATCTAACTAACCAAGTCACTTCAGAACAGCTTTAAGACTTCGTCAGCAGCCTGCATGAAATCCACACATCCTCAAAGTTGGTTGAATTTGTTATAATCCACATCATCACTAAAATAAGCAAGAGCTTCTTCTCACAGTTAACTGACTAGAACTGTGGTATGAGTAAATATGATACCTTTGGTTTAAGTATTAAAGACCTACCTTTTCATCACACACACACACACACAACTACGTAGCTTGCTCAGGATATAGTTGACCAACCCATTCATATATAAGCAATAAGGAAGTACTGTTGCTTGCAATCTTTTCTTCAGATTTTCTCTTTTAAGATTATTTATTCTTCTCAAATAATTACACTAAAACAAAATATACAGAATAAAATGGATTATACTTTAAAACATTGCATTCTGATTTAGTTATCTATATAGTACCAGTATTGTACTGGAAAGTTCACCTTTTGCAGGCGGTCTGAAAATCAACACAAATTTAGAAAAAAACTATTTGAGTTGTTAACAAAGCAACACACCCACTAACTGATTTTAAACTCGTCACACCCATGGACGCAACATTCAACTTTGTTCCAAAGCAGGCAGATTTCAACATCTTTCATTCCATAGTCTGCAGTCAGGCACCTCAGGCTGTTTCCTAATTACATGATTTGAGGTACAGAAACTCAGAACTGCTGACATTCACAAATACGTTTACAGAAAAATGTGAAATAGGTGTGTTTGTAATACGAATCTTAGCATGAGATAAGCAGTGCCCACTGTCAGTCTTAGGTCATGAAAACAATACAGGGCAAATACAGTTAAATCGCAGCACAGCTAGTTTGTCAAGGACCAATGCTATTGGAATGGGATTTTTGTTACTGCTTATAAAAGTAAGCAATTAGCATATCCTTGTGCTATTGAAACTCAAGTGCCTCAGCTAGCCAACAACCTACAGAGAGAAGCTAAACAAGTTCCTACACTGATGTGATCTAAGTATGTTCGTCAGATTGGGCTAATCTTACGAATGTGCAGTTGGTATATTTACACTAGTCACCTTCACAATGTGTCCTAAACTGTGACATTATAATTGACAGGAAACCAAAGTGAATACAGTGGTTGCAAGTGTATACAACTCCCATGCATGCTCTTTAAATTGGCCAATGAAATTCCAGAGAAAAATAATTGTTTTAATGTCACCACTACATCACACCATGACGGCCCATTTCAGAATGTCAAAAAAAGACGCATGAATTCACTGGTCCAGGAGTAAAAGCAATCCAAAATTATTTTTGTACTCAGTTAAATTATTTCTTCAACAGCAACCTTTAAGGTGTCTGAAAGATTATAGTCTCTTTTGGTTCATGGACACAAAGCTGAATATTGCTCTCTCTGTTACTCAGTTCTACAGAGACAAAGAGTACTTGTTACAGGTTCAACTTGGGTACGGTGAATATCCCATGGATTTTATTTTACCATAAAATTTGGACAATACAAGTTATTACCTTCATTCATTAGAGGATTGTGTTTGTGGCCTCTACCTATGACGATCTATAGGTTTTATGTATGTATACAATTGTACTCACTAACTCACTCCCAACCATCTGTAAAAGGTGAAGTGGTAACTCAGAGAATATTTGCAGATATTAGCTGATAATTCTCCATTTACCACCAAGAACCTTTCTTGCTCAAATATCCTTTCTCCAGGGTGGAACAGGAATACAGAGGAAACTCGATTATCTGAATGAGATGCGCTGGTATTATTTCATTCGGATAATTGATTATTGGGTTAAGTGATTCAATGCCTCTCCTCTGCGGCTTGGAGTTTTCTGAAGTTTCCTTTTTCCTTGCTCCGCCTACCTTACTCCCTCTCTCTGTCTCAGGGTTTGTTTCTGAGCAGACACACACGCATTGCTGAAGACTCCCCCGCCCCACCCCACCCCATCAGTTCAATGGGATCGACACCATGCGTCCTCGCCCCCGTGAGCCCCTGCCCTGTCTGCCTCTGCCCCGCTGCCTGGCCCCACCCCCTCTCCAGAGCAGCCAGACTGGACACCAACAGTAAGACTGCTGCAGCTTTTGGGGGGTGATCTCAAAAGCACACACAAACATGCATACACACACACATGCAAACACACGCACACACAGCCACACACACAACGTTTTACTGCACCTATTTGATAGGTTCCACCTTTGCCCTGTACAGGACAATGCTGGAGAGATTATCTGGGGAAGTGGGGTTTCGGTACACCCCTGTGTAGAACTCCGGGGAAAGTGTGGAGAGGGAGAGAGAGGGCGGGAGATCAGTCATTTGGAGACAGTGCCTGGGCTCCCATCGATGTCCAGGACTGTTCTCTGCAGCATTTCAGTAAGACAAGTTCATTTTTAATCATTGTAAACAAAAGACACGATCAGTGTTGAAACACCTCTTTGATGTAATGTTGCTATTGGGACCTTGGGATCTTCTTCGGATAATCCGTAATTCGGATGATTGATATTCGGATAATCGAGGTTCCTCGGCACAGCTTTCAGTCCTCAAGCCGGTTCTGATGCTCAATCAGATCAAGCTGCTCTGAGTCTTAACATCATTCAGCCTCAACAATTCATAACAAAATTCTTAGTCAGCTTTTAAGTTCTGAACTGATCTTGCCTCAATAACTTTTTGAGAGAGTTACAATGATCCCAACTGATGCTATTAGTAGACAAGTCAGACTGCAGTCTGGAATCTAGTTTGCTCAATCATACTTCTTTATTTCTACCCACTCAGGGATTCTTTCACTGAAACACAAGCATGCAATGCGGCAGGTTTATTTTTAAACACATAACAGAAATGTATTGCATAAAATAAATTAAAATAAAGTAGAACAGACCAAATAATTTATATATCAAAGAATTTGAAAGATTTCAAAAAACAGAACTAAATAAAATCCTATCTATCCCAACACCATCACTTTACAGTAGTTAAAAACCAGACAGAAAGTGTTCCATTCTCTATTGTATGTGCAGGTTTGAATTAACTGTCGCTTTCAATTCCCAGTCTTAAGAGATTAATAGCTTTTTCGTTGATTATTGAACCAAAGAGCTTAAACTTTCTTAACTTCAAATAACCCCTTCAGAGTTCTAACTAAATATTTGGTTAAGAATTTTCAATCTAAAACCCTTACACAGGGTAACTTGATTCCCTAATTGTTCTGAACTCATTCCTTCTTACAGGGAAAAAAAATTCTTAAATCTGACCCCAGCCAAGTCTTCTGGAATTGCCTGAAAACTTTCCAATCCAAAGAGTTCTCCTAAGCATCAATTTTTGATCCTTCTAAACCAAGAACAAGCTAATGTCCTTCAATGTTTGCTCTTTCTAGTCTTAAAACTCACAAAATAAACAAATTCATAATGGCACCATGAGGTCCTCAGTTGCATGCTTTCCGATACATACTAGTTTATAATCATGGTTTCAGCAGACTGACAAGTTAACTATTAAATCCCCTGATACATATGAATTACTGGCATGTGGGTTTTGGTCTAACATTCAAATTCTATATATATTATGTAGAAAGAGTAAAGACCATATTTCCATAAGCTTTAATGCTTCCTAACATCAAGCCTAAAAGGCCATTTCAGATTGTACCTTGCAGTCTCACACCAGACATTTTATTTAGTAGGTAGTATCATTGTAATAAAATCCTTTAATCATCTTAAGCACTTCAATTAGATCATCCCTTAATCTTTCAGACTCAAAGGAATACAAACCTGGTTTTCCAGCATAGTGTGAAAATCTAAAAGTGCTGTAGTCTTTCTTTTTAAATCTAATGTTATCTAAGATGACTTGGCTTTTAGTATTGGCACACCAATGCTCTGTAATTAGCTATATCCTTATGAATTAGGAGAAAGTGAGGACTGCAGAGGCTGGAGATCAGAATCAAAGAGTGTGGTGCTGGAAAAGCACAGCCCTTCATGCAACATCCAAGGAGCAGGAGAATTGATGTTTCAGGCATAAGCCTCATTCCTGGTGAAGGGCTTATGCCCGAAACTATATCCTTATGAATGAGTATATTGTATAGAAGAAACTCACTGCACAAAACTAAGATGGGATCCAATCAAGGTCTGAAAGATGATTTTAAACAGTTGTTCCATGAGAGATAAAAAAAAACTACTTTCTCTGATGGGAGAGTCCAGGATAAGATTTTACTTAAATTTTAAGAATTAGCATTCTTAATGAATGGAGTAACATACTGGTCCTCACTAATACTCAAACCTAGGCTTTTCATACAGAGGATAAAGCTTTGCCAGTCTCAGCTGGATTGTTGAGCAAAGCAATGGGTGCCAGAGCTGGAAATGTAGATCTTTGTATGATAGCTGAAAGAGAGCCAGAAAATCCAAGGTTTGAATCCCAGCTGGTTCCATATGCTACATCCAAAGGAAAATAACAAAGTACCATATTTTAAGTTAGATCAAGTCAGCCTACACACTGTCCTGCCAGAAGTATGTGCTATAAACAGACATTTAAGCTAAACAAAGATAACTTCTGAGAAGTACTGACACCCAAAAGACAGCACCGATGTTATCTGTAAATATATACAGAACCATTTCATCTTCCTGACCAAGGTTGACCATGATGAACAAATGAAAACAAACAAAATGTCAAGATAAATGGTGCAGAACAAACAATACTTGAACAGTGAAGTACCACACCTCATTAGTTCCTGCTTTAAAATTTACTAACGTTTTACTGTGGAACTTGCTATTGCTTTCAATGTTATTTAAACAATTAAAATGATGTATATTTTACCTTAAAGTAGTATTAGTTTTGTCTCATAGATCTACTGCTATTTTCTTTCCCCAAATACCATCGGTATATCAAATATACATTCATGGAATTTATTTCTTGAAACATTAAGAAAAGAATACTTCCAATAATATTCAAAATTACGATGTTTCCCTAGGTACTATGTCGGGACTTGATATGGTTGACAGTAAACTTTGTAATGCCTTCAATTGATATTTTTTTATTCATTCATGAGGTGAGAGTGTCACTGGCTGGGCCAGCATTTATTGCTCATCTCTAATTGCCCAAAGGGCTGTTAAGAGTCAGCCACAATGCTGTAAGGTGGAGTCATATGTTGGCCAGACGTAGTAAGGATAGCAGATTTCCTTCCTTAAAGTAAATTTGTGAACCAGATGGGTTTTCCAAAAATTGAAAACAATTTAATGTCAGACTCTCAAGTTCAGATTTTTATTGAATTCAATTTTCAAAGTCTTGATGGTGAGATTTGAACATAGGTCCCCTGGGCATTACCTGGGTCTTCAGATTAACAGTCTAGCAACAATATCACTAGACCACCACCTCTCCTAACATTGCTTTCTCAAGAATGATGTTAGATAATACTATTGAAATTAGCCATAATTTAGTGGTTGGAGACAAACTGGTTTATGAGATTTATATTTAAGAATTTTAAAAATTCCTTGCTCAAGAGTCACTCACACATCTGAGTCACAAGTTACAGGTTCAATTCTCAATCCAGGGCTTGAACACAAAAATCAAGGCTGACACTCTAAGTATTAGTACTGTGGGAATGGTGCACTGTCAAGAGAAACCATCTTTCAAATAAACATTAAATTGAGGGCCCCATCTGTTTGCTTGGGTGGCTGTAAAAGATTCCATGGTGAGATTTTGAAGATGAGCATGGGAGTTATTTCCATTGTCCCAGCCAACATTTATCCTTCAATCAACATCTCAAAAACAAATTATCTGCTCATGGTTACATTACTGTTGTGGTAGCTTGCTTTACGCAAAGTGACTGCCTCATTTTCTACATTACAAAAATGGATATACTCCAAAAGTACTTCATTGACTTCAAGGTTTTTTGAGACATCTTGTCATGAAAAGACCTATCAATGCAAGTCTATGGATATAATATGCAGCGTTAAAGCAGAGCCCCTTAACTAATGAATTAGGTCTAAGCTCAGCAGTCTTGCCACAGTGAATGGCAGTGGAGAATTAAACAAGTAATTGGAAGGGGTTTCAAAAATATTTCCATTCAATGATGGGAAAGCCCAGCACTTCAGTGCATAAGACAAGGCTGAAGCATTTGCATCCATCCTCAGTCAGAAGTGCCAAGCGGATGATCCATCATTCATGACAAAGCAGCTGCTTGACTGGTACATCTTCACCACCTTCAACATTCGCTCCTTTCACCACTGACACATATGGCAGCAGTGCACCATTTACAAGAATGCATTGCAGTAACATGCCGAGGCTCCTTCAATATCACCTTCCAAACACATGTCGTCTCCCACTGAGGACAAGGGCAATGAACACTACCACCTGCAAGCTCTCTCTAAGTTACATGCCATCCTATCTTGAAGCTAGTAGACCATTCCTTCATTGTTTTTGGGTTAAAAGCCTGGAATTTCCCTCCTACAGCACTACAGTGTCCCTACATGCCAAAGACTGTAGCGGTTCAAGAAGGCAATCACAATCACTTTCTCTCGGGCAATTAGGGGTAGACTGTAAACAATAGCTTATTCAGCATTGCTCATAGCTCATGAAAAAAAAATAATTTTTTTTGCTTTTAATTGCAGATTTAAATTTTGTTGGTGATATTTCTAGATGTATCAACTTAAATGAAAGCTGTCCAAAAGTCAGGGTTACCAAAGTACAAAACAGTGCCCTTTTACATTCAACAAAGAATACCCATCACAAGTGTCTGAACATGACACCATTACTTGCTATCAGAATAGGTCAAGATTCTATAATAGGATACATACTTCCAATATTGTTCCCAAAGTTTTAACCCTTCCCAGTTGTATTAAAGTGGTTTGACTAAAATCTAAAGTGTGAAAGAATCACATTCAAGATGACTCATTTCTTGCAGTTTCCAGGCAATTATGCAATAAAATCATAGCTGAAAATGTGTTGCTGGAAAAGCGCAGCAGGTCAGGCAGCATCCAAGGAGCAGGAGAATCGACTTTTCAGGCATGAGCCCTTCTTCATTGTAAGTTCAGCCGTTTGTAGAGCAGCAATACTGAGGCAAGTATACAAGTGTACAAACTCAGATTGCATTACTAACATACAAGTAAAATCTGATCACAAACATTTCAGTCAAATGTGTTTGCAGACAGTAACCAAGGCAAACTCAATTATATCATTTTATTACTCGACAGACAGAACTATTAGTTCATGGCACTTTTGCCTAGTTGATCACAACCTATTTGTCAAATAAAACACCCTAGTCACATAACCAAGAATAAGACTTCATTACATTGGCACTCGTGGGGATAAATCTGCTTCATACTATTTTGCAAGCCAACTCTCAAAGCATCAAAACAGCTCCCGCTGCACCATGCTTGGTATGCCATGGATTTCAATTGCAAGATTTGCAGAAAGTGAGGAAAATGTGAAAAAGTCTATTGTTTTGGACAAAACATTAAAAAGCTTTTGAATATGCAAAAAGGAAATTAAAACAAAATAGAGGATATAGAGAAGATTTTTAAAAGTTTTACATTATATTAATTTTCCCCTTGTTTAATGATTAAATATCTGTCATTTGCTTCCTGAGCAGTACTCCCTGTCCAGAGTTTTGGTTCATTACAGTAATTCCCACTCTTAACAACACACTCAGTACTCAGTATGACTTCACCTTTAATAATTGGTCTCACAAGGACACAAAAATGTCACAATGCTGCCTGAGGCTTCCAGGTGTGATGAACTAACAAAAATAACAATCTTTTCCATTATGCTTTTAATTACAATGGGTCTGATTTGTAATCCAACTGTAACCTTTCAATCCTATTCATCATATTTACTAAGCAACTTGAATTGAAAAACAAGTTATTGAATTCAGAACAGTAATGGTACTTTATGGATTTACCAACTGGCCCCACACTGTCCCATCCAATATTAGCATCTTGCTTCATTTCTACAGTTCTTTTCCCAAACAAAGCAGGGCTCTGTTCAAAGCAAACAGGGCAATCTGATCCCAAATCCCTGCCAGTGCTCCCCCACCCACCGTAACCAATTTGACACGCATGATAGCAGTACGGGACAACTTGTGCATCTATTCTTCCTTATCTGTACATTACTCCTAACAGAATCCGGAATTTCATACCCAGAGAATCATAAACACTCATCTCTACCCAAACCCTTTCATGAATTGTAAATAGTGCTACACAGATAATTCTAAAGTGTGTTTAATTATAACAAATCTACCTTCTTTAAATCAAAGCACCATTCTGATGCATAAAAGATAACAATACTAATTTCACAACTTCTAAATAAGATTCCCATGTGTTCGTGAACAAGGTTTATCCTTTAATGGCGGCAACAATAACTTGTTGGTAACGCAGCTGAATCTAGTATATTTATGACTGTAATTTCAAAGGTGATCATCCTACTTCTCTGCCTATCATTATCAAACCAATTTCCCTAATAACATCAATGCTCTGTCCATTTTCTAAAAATTGTTATTTTGAATCAAGAATCATAGAATCAGAATAACATAGGACAGAAAACAGCTATTTGGTAATTTGTGCATTTTGGTAAGTCTATCCAATTAAGCACAATCTCCTCACACAAGTTTCATTTTAATATTTAAACATAATTTTAAAAAAATAATCTAAATTTCAGATTAAATCTAGACTTAAATATAAAATTAACAATTGGTTTATCTGGACCGCCTTTGCCAAACACGTGTATAACTTAAATTATCAGGTTAATAGCTTAAGGTATCAAATGCACATCAGGTTCACACTCTCCACCAAAATCAGAGTGCATTGGCTTAGCACTGGTTATTTCATTAAAACAATAGTAGATTTCAAATTCTAAGTTGGTCTAATAGAAAGTCACAGTGGCTAATTGTAGATAAGATATTCCCAAGCGCATCTGATTATACTGTTACATTATTTTTTTTTAAAGAGCTGGGAATGCAATGTTGTGTGAATAAATATTTTGGAGTTACACATTCACTGCTGACCAGACAAAAGGATATATACATACTGTATATTCCAGAAATTGACAACAGAAAATGATAATAGCTACTTAGGTACCATGGTTTACCAGTGGGGCTGAATTATTTGCACAAAGATCATTCAAATTTCTCTTTTAGTTGAAAGGTGAAAATTTGAGAGTTATCACAATCATCTCAACACTATAAGCACTCTTTACTTAGCAAGAGATTCCTAAAAGACTAATAAGTGAGAATGGAATCCAATTCACCTCCTGAGGATTTCAGACATTCACGGAACACTATGGGATCAATACTGTGACCTCATCAGTACATTACCCAATGGAACACTCTTGTGCAGAAAGACATGCCCAGATGGTCAAGACAACTCTCACAAAATGCCAAGAGACAAAGTAAGATTCAAACTTTGCCTTATTAAATCACTCACATCTGCACCTCTTAGTTGACATGAAATTGCACATAACTCTGCCATACACAATTTACCTCCAAATGACCATGAGGAGGTCAGGCAACAATTTACTAAGGCATAGATAGTTGGTGGTCAACACTTTAACAGAGAGTTAAACCCCTGACTGAGCTGTTGAACTGAAACTGCATATCTAGAGGATCCAATTGTGAAAGCTTCGAACCAGCAACAAGTTGTTGTGAAGACAGGAACAGAGTCTGCATTCAAAATAAAAATAAAATACTGGGAACAAAAACTCAGATCAGGCAGCAGCGGAGAAAGTAATAGAGTTAAATATTTCAGGTATTTGCATTTTTAATTTTTAAATTTGTTTTTCATTCAAGGTTTCCCATTCCAATGTTCTGTTTATTTGACGATCATCAATGTTCACCTACATCAGTAAAAACAGAACTGTAATAAAAAACACGAGAACTCTGCTCCCCATGTCTGCGTGGGTTTCTGCCGGGCGCTCCAACTTCCTCCCATAGTCCAAAGATGTGGAGGTTAGGTGGATTAGCCATGGGAAATTGCCCATAGTGTCCAGGGATGTGGAGGTTGAGTGAATTAGACATGGAAAATGAGGGTGGTGAATGAACTTGGGATGGGTTGGTGTGGACTTGATGGGCCGAATGGCCTGCTTCCACACTTTAGGGATTCTATGATTCCATAACTCACTAACGAGCAAGACAACACTAACAGTATCAGTAATATCACTGTGATCAGCAAGTGATGCAATATTAGCATCAAGCATGATTCTTACAGAATCCGAAGAAACATGCATAACATTGTCTATGTAGCATGCCAAACCACAAGTGGTAATAATAAATGACAAATGCACAAAATGGAAGCACAATATCCTAAGCAATATATTAATGCTTCTTCTGTGAAAATAAAACAAGTCATAAAAAGACTCTTAGGTGATCAGTGTATTTTTAAAAGTTGACTGTTAATTTTCTTTGTAGAAAAAAAGTTAATGATTGGAACAGTTAGTTATACTGATTATAGATAGACAAAGGATGTTATATTGTTATATTGTATTATTTGTAAAGAGCTAAGAACTAGTTGATATATGATTTCCCAGGGTGCTGTGATGCAGTCATGTGCTGAATAACAATGTATCTGTGTTTCAGACCACCAGTCACATGGTATGCTGAAAGAAATACACTCAATGAAGCTCTAGCATGTTCATTTTAAAATATGCTCATTTTAATACATAATCCCTCTTTAGACTTAGTTGGTTGTGCTTGCTAATCTGAGGTTAATGGCGGAAACTCTGTGATAATATGCACAGATGCAACAATGTTCAAATTTTGTTCAAATTTCCTTATTATAAAGTCCTGTGAGACCACCAAACATTACCACAGTAAATACAAACATGGTTGTATGAATCAGGTGCAGGAGTTGGCCATTCAGCTGTTTGAGCCTGGTCCAATTTTTTTTTGTAACTATATTTATTAGCACAAAAATTTGTTTTTTGACTTGACAAAAATATAAAGTTATTGAAAATATAACAAATACCAGTATAATAAAAAAATGCAAATTACAATACAGCTACTGTCTACTAATTACTAATTACTAACACCTTCCACCCCGACCTCAAATTTACCTGGACCGTCTCAGACTCCTCCCCCCCCTTCCTAGACCTTTCCATTTCTATCTCGGGTGACCGAATCAACA
>NC_057743.1:32863864-32920720 GCF_004010195.1 Chiloscyllium plagiosum
CCCAAGTCCCTCCTCCCTACCTTTTATCTTAGCCTGCAGAACACACTTTCCTCATTCCTGAAGAAGGGCTCATGCCCGAAGCGTCGATTCTCCTGCTCCTTGGATGCTGCCTGACCTACTGCGCTTTTCCAGCAACACATTTTCAGCTCTGATCTCCAGCATCTGCAGTCCTCACTTTCTCCTCTAATTACTAATCTATCCTATAATAAAAAACAAAACCAAACACTGCAAAATAACACCAATAAATAAGTAAGTGGCTAATAAAATAAAATAAAACAACACACACGAACACACAAGAATACAAAATAAAATGCTCAGGGCAAAGCCCCCAAACAAAAAAATGGGAACATTGTACATATACCCATATTAACTCAGGAGTCCCCCCTCCAGGGCCAGGGTTCAGCAAACCTAACTATCTGGTTACATGAATACCCTAGTTAAGATAGCAGACAGATCTGCATCCAAATAACTCAAAAAAGACTGCCATGTCTTATACAAAAAAAGTCTGTTGTGTGGTGCACTACATTTGTGAAAAACATCCAAGGGAATGTGCTCCATAATTAATTTCCGCCATTCCAAAAAGCCCACTTCCAAAAAGTGGGTTCTCAGACACCTAATTCATCAGAATATTCTTCCGTGCACAATAAGTCAGATATTAAATAGTTACCCTGGTCCAGTTTAAATAAGATCATGGCAGATCTGCGTTTTGAACTTCACACTCCTACCTACTCCAGATAACCTTTCATTCCTGTTCCTAAGAATCTATCCACTTATGCATTCAAGAGAGTCAACTAAACCACCTCCACTGCCTTCTGAGGCAGAGTTCCAAAGTTGCAACACCACCACAGAAAATAAGACTCTCACCTATCTTAAAAGGGTGATTCCTAATTTTTAAACCATGTCCCCTTATTCTAGACTCACACATGAGAGGAAACATCCTTTCCAAATTGACTTTATTAATGTGCATGATCTTATAAATGTCAACGGACTCACCCTCGCACTCCTAAAGTCCAGTGAAAACAGGCCTAGTAGGTTAAACCCACACATTCCAGGTCTCAGTCTGATAAACTTCCTCTGAATCATCTTATATCCTTCCTTGAATATTTGCACATCCAGGACCCTGGGTACAACAGTGGTCTTTTATACAGTCAGTTCTGCTATAATGCAAGTTTCTTCAACACTTGACTTTACCACAATTGAAGAATTTAAATCATTATTTGTAGAACACGAATTTTCCTTACCTACATTGGCTATAATATGACTCTGGTCCCATCAGTTTAAATGACATGGCTACTGCACGATTTTCTTATAACATGAAATCGCATGAGAACAGAAGTATCGCATTACATCAGGACCGGCTACATTTAGTTTCTGCTGTAAAGATGCATCCAAAACATCAATCAACTAAATCACATTTCTGAAGAATCAAGCCTCCAAGTTTCATTTGCTTTGAATTGCAGCACATTTGATTGCATCAGAATGAAAGCAGCATAGAGTCATTCTTCCCAGGAAACATTTTTTTCTGCCAAAGTCTCAGGCCAATTGAACATTAATAAATTGTTGATAGATATGCATGTGACTTTATGCATATTGCCAATAATAATAATAATAATAATAGTAGTAGTAGAAACAGCCAGAAAAGTGTTAAACCTCTTGCTACCTCTACTGCTTATGCCTGCTAAAATGAAGCTTGATGGATATGCAGGGTTGAGCAGGCCTTCAGTTATCTCTTTCTCACAATAGTGTATTATAGAAAAATTGATATCCAGAATGACACTGACAATCTTGAGTGCAGTAGTGGGCTGCAATGCCACCAGTAGTCACTGTAAATCACTGGAAACCCAAAAGATCACCAGTTGAATATGAACTGCAAACACTGCCGCTACATTATATACAAGAATCTTCAGCTGTTATGGCCTATCCCACTGATTGATTGGTAAGTCCACCCTCACCTTGACCTCTTGCTGCATGATTCTGCAAGGAGAAAAATCCATTGAACTACTCACTTTGAACTTTTGCTAGTAAGATCACAGAGAGTCTCTAATAGGAGTGTCCCCTATATGTTGTGCATAGCCGAAACAGCAGTAGGATTACTTAAATTTCCTTAAAAATGTATACCTAATATACTAATATGATCTTCCCACAAAAGTTGTCAGCATCATATGCATTCTGCCCAAAGATAGATCCTTGGTTCTTACTAGTCTTTCTATACCTCTCCATCTAGTGCCATTTTTTTCATTTCCCAATAACTTCCTTCAATTTTCAAGCTAAGAACACTGATTGTCTTACGTATCTTCTTCAAAATAGACTTTAAGACTTCTTAAAATCTGCTTTTGACTAATGATTTTCAACAAGTATATTTTTTCATTCATCCAGTCTCCACAGCATTCGATTTTTTTTTGTCCAGCAGATCCTTTCAATTCTCCTCCAAACCAACATTTCAATGATACTAAGCAATGTAGTCTCCCACCTTACACAAGATCCACACCTTACATCCAAACAACACAATACTATACATCAAGCTATTTACAAGTTACTTTGCATTTTCTGTTCAGCTTTCTTGTTAATAACCTTTTCTTCTTACCAAATGTGGCCTTTCTCATTGCTACCTTGTTTTTTGCTGTTGCATCTTCCATGTACAGATAGTATTCCTCCTAAAAACTTGAATTATTGCACCTTTTCTAGCTCTCTTCCTTCTATGAATATGTGAATATTTCTTGATGACTTGGATATACATCACTTTGTTTTTGTCAATGTTCACTTATTCTCCAAAGTTCATAACTGCTGTTAATAGTCTATCTACAACTTCGTGTAATCCTTCTTCTGTCTTTGTAACAAGTGTTTTGTCATCTGGAAATCTAACTAATATCACCCTTTGCCCTCAAATTCTAACACCAAATTGTACATCATTAAAAACATTTTAAATCATCGCTTCCACAGAAATGTTGAAGAGAATTGGCAGTAAACACCGCTGTTGTCAAACTCAGTACAAAACAATAAAACATGCAAACAAAAAGAGTCACTACATCTGCAAACCCACACACAAGTCATATTACACAATATTAACTGAGAACTATTTGATAATCTAAACGCATGTATGTCCATCGATTTTCAAAATTTCAATGGGAATATATCAAAATATATTTGATATATTCTATGCCAAAAAATGCCAATAAATAGAACAGCATACTTGCACTTTTTGTTCATATTCATATCAATAATCAAGTGTAATCAATTAAATCAGTTTGAAACAGACAGCTGTTGGATGGATGGTTTGCTTACTAACATGATTTAGTATGACAGACCAGAGCCACAGACTACAAAATCCCTTAAAAGAGTGAGAAATCTAGTGGGTTCTTTTTTAATGGACATTAACCATTTAACTTTAATACTAGTGGGACAGAAAAAAGGACACAGGTCAACATTCTTTATGAATCAACATGAATTATCTTCAATTAACTATTTTGAACCAATAAATGTCCCATGGAATAGAATTCAAATTGATGGTCAACATTTCCCAAAGATATTGCACTATTTCTTCAAACCCTAATTTTATTTTTCAATTATTTTGACAATCACTTGCCCATCCCTAGCTACTCTTGAGAAGGTGGTGATGAGCTACCTTCTTGAACTGCGATTCATTTTGTATAGGTACACCCACAATGCCATTCTTGACTTTTTCTAGTTCTCATCCTTCTATGAATATATGAATATTTCTTAATGTCTTGGATAAGCATCACCTACTTTCCAAAGTTCATACTTGTTATTAATAGTCTATCTACCAGTTCTTGTAATCCTTCTATGCTTAGAACAAGTGCAAATTGTTCCAAGATTCTAATACAGTAACACTGAAGGAATGGCGATATATTTCTAAGTCAGAATAATGAGTGGCTTGGAGAAGAATATGCAAGTGGTGGCATCTCTATGTATTTGCTGACCTTATTATTTTAGATGGTAGTAGTTATGGGTTTTAATGGTGCTGTCTAAGGAGCCTTGGTAAATTTCTGAGATGCATCTTGTCGATGGTGCACACTGCTGCCACTGAGCATCGGTGGTAAGGGAGTGGTGCCTGTAGATGTGGTGTCTATCAAGCAGACTATTTTGCCCTGGATGTTGTCAAGCTTCTCCATTGTCTTTGGAGCTGAACTGATCCAGACTGGTGGAGAGTATTCCATCATTCCTGATTTGTACCTTATAGATGGTGTCAGGCTTTTTGGAGTCAGGTGGTGAGTTACTCACTACAGGATTCCTGATCTCTGATCTGCTTTTATAGCCACAGTATACATATGATTAGCCCAGTTCAATTTCTAGCCATAATAATGCCCAGTTTGTTGATAACAGGATATTCTGTGATGGTAATTTCATTGGATGTCATGGAATGATGGCTAGATTCTCTTATTGGAGCTGGTCAATGCCTGGCATTTGACTGAAACAAATGCTACAGCTGCTGAAGCCAGGCACACATACTGCTTATCTTGATGCCAAGAATGGGTTCCTTTTACCAGTATGGATAGGTCATGAGCCCTATGTCACTAGTTAAAGATTTGAGTTTGGTCTGTCCCATAACCTTCCTTCTTCTATCATACTTGTTCACGACAACATCAATGCAAGGAAGTCAGTTTTCACATAGATTGTCACAGATCTTCATGTAGGTTGATTCAATTTATGCACTTCAATCCATCAGGAATAATATTCAACTAAGATTAGCAAAATTGTCCCCTTAATCTTGCAGAGATCAACACTGAGACATTTCCATCGGTTGTTTGGAAAGTAGGAGGGCTGATACTTTTCTGCCCCTGCCAATGTGTAGCACCGGTGGTGTAGTTACAGACCACTTCTTTGGAAATGTGAAACGAGGTATTATGACAAAGAGACATGCAGCCCAACCAAATCAGCCTCCCCAACGCTGCATTCATAACACATTAAAATTGCAATTCTCAGTGACTCTTCAAATTGACCCCAATAGTTTCAAACCAGACTTTTTGAATAATCAGTACTAGATTTTGTGAATAACCAATACCAAAAGCAAGGTTTGTAATTTTAAAAAATGATTTAACAATTTATTAATGATAAATTATTAATAATAATACAGTAGCTTTGGCAGAGCATAGGTTAAACAATAAGATAATGTAATTAATATCTATGACAAAGACAGACACAGTTAAGGGATAAATCAAAAGAAAACCAAAATGGATTTAACTAGCCAGTTCACTAAAGCAGTTTCCACAATTCATAATATCACCAACACATGGAATTTTATCTTACTTGGCTTCTGACAACACTGAAGGTAGCAAATAGCTTCCAACTGGCTTTGAGGAATTTCACTTAATACTTATAACTGAGATTCTATTCTCTGAACTTTCAATAAGTTGATAATGAGAGGACAACCATGGAGCAACCAAATCTCTGCCCTGTAGCTTTTGCAGCACAACCCTTCTTACCCAAACAGTTCAAAACCAATTCAAACTTTCAGTTTCCCTTTCTGTTCTTTTTTCAAGTCTCTTTGTTAGATTTTTGGGCATGATAACTCCCTGTGAGACCCCTCTTAACTTTCAAACATCTGCCATCTGTTTCAGTATAATGCCTCTCTGGAGTTGAAAAGTCTATGAAGTACTTTGAACAAGAACAAACCTGCAATTACGTCCAACCCTGGCCTCAAAAATAGTTTGTTTGTTCATTTTTAACAAAAAAAGCTGCTGTTCACAGTTCAAAGGTTACTTTCAGCTCTCAGCTCCAAAACAAAAAATGATTTAAAAAGTTAAAAACCAACAAAGGTTCCAAATGTACCAATTGATGTGCCCTACCTACCACTTTGAAACTCATAGATATCTCTGATGGATCTTCTAGAGGATTTCCTGATGGAGAGCTTGTCAGACCATCAACTACTCGTTTTCCTCAAAACTTCATTAATAACACTGATATGACTCCAATGTTCAAAACAGTACTGCTGATCAAAGAAGAAGGAGAAGAACAAAGAAAATTTACAGCCCAGGTACAGGCCCTTCGGCCTTCCAAGCCTGAGCCAATCCAAATGATAAGTTTCAACCAGTCGGTCAATCCCTAAGCATCTGTATCCCTCTGTTCCCCACCTACTCATGCATCTGTCCAGACGCATCTTAAATGAATCTACAGTGCCTACCTCTACCACCTCTGCTGGCAACGCGTTCCAAATGTCCACGACCCTCTGTGTGAAATACTTGCCGCGTGTATCCCCCTTAAACTTTCCATCTCTCACTTTGAAAGCATGACCTCTCGTTATTGAATCCTTCACCCTGGGAAAAGCTTGTCTCTATCCACCCTGCCTATACCCTTCATGATTTTGTAAACCTCAATCAGAACCCCCCTCAATCTCCTTTTTTCTAGTGAAAATAAACCTAACCTACTCAACCTCTCTTCATAGCTAGCACCTTCCATACCAGGCAGCATCCTCGTAAACCTTCTCTGCACCCTCTCCAAAGCTTCCATTTCCTTTTGGTAATGTGGCACCGAGAACTGTAAACAGTATTCTAAATGTGGCCGAACCAATGTCTTGTATAATTTTAACATGATTTGCCAGCTCTTATACTCAATATCCCATCCGATGAAGGCAAGCATACTATATGCCTTCTTGACCACTCTATCCACCTGTGCAGCAACCTTCAGGGTACAATGGACCTGCACTCCCAGATCTCTCTGCCCATCAACTTTTCCCAAGGCTCTTCCATTCATTGTATAATTCACTCTAGAATTAGACTTGCCTAAATGCATCACCTCACATTTGTCTGGATTGAAAGCCATCTGCCACTTTTCTGCCCAACTTTCCAGTCTATGTATATCCCCCTGTATTCTCTGACAGTCCCTTTTGGATCAGATTATTGGTAACAATTTCTAGCCAATCTTCCATGCAGAACATAGAGATCAACACACATTCCTAATCACATTACCAGAGTTTCACAAAATTTCTGTAACTTAGTCTTGTAGCTAGTAAATAATAAATGGTTAAGGGCACAAAGACCTTGACTACTGGAATTATATTTTTGTCCTCCTTGCATGGGCTGTTGTTAGAAATCAAAAACCATGGTCTGGTGCTTCACCAGAACATTTCCTGTGAGCTTGCCAAACTCATATTAGCTGGAATTGAAATCTTTGGATTCTAGAAGGCATCTTTGCAAGCGATTTTGAAATTAACAAAGTTATCAACAAGCCTTTAATGCATTTCAATCCTAATCGGTAGGCCTGACATTATCAGAAAATTTCTTGGGTGTCTCCTTCTCAATAATGTAATACTGTTGTTACAAGTCTCAGAGCTCTGCAGGCACAATAAACTAGCTGCCTGAACTCATTATGGTGGATCTGAAATAAAACTGCTCCTTGGCTGGTGAATGATGTATCTACTGCTATAACAGTTCGAAGGACTGGTTCATAAAATGCAAAGTCCTCAGACCTAAAGAACATGCACTAATATACATTCCAACACATTGTTCTTCAAGAATTGTCTGACAGGTTCATTAATTTGAGCAAAGTGAGGTGACTTCCAAGATATTTTTGGATTGTGAAAATCTGCTCGTGGCTTCTTGGTCTTCTGTTGCCTAAACAACACGGCCCAAAAATGTTAGAATTGGTTTAAAGAGTTCACACTTTTTATTGAGTTCCAAACCAGCATTCTGTAACTTACAGAAGGCTGACCATACTCTGTCATCATAGTGCAGAAAGAGGCCATTTGGCCAATCAAGTCTGCACCAACCCTCCAAAGAACATCTCACACAGTCCTATCCCCCTACCCTTTCCACGTAAGCCCACATTTGTGCATTTACAATGGCTAACCTACCTTACCTTCAAATCTTTGGACTGTGGGAAGAAACTGGAGGACTCACCAGAAACCCATGCAAACACAGGGAGAATGTGCAAACTCCACACAAATAGTTGCCCAAGGCTGGAGTAGAATCTGAATCCCAGGTCCTGATTACAGCAGTGCTAACCACTGAACCAGCTTTCCACCCTTCAACTAAGCTATCTTTAGGTGAACCTAATGAGTGAAAATTCATGGTTCTGAGGAAGGGTCACTTCACCCAAAACATTAACTCTGATTTCTCTCTATAGATGATGCCAGACCTGCTGAGCATTTCCAGCAATTTATGTTTTTAATCCCACCATAGAGCGAAGGTCACTGAAAAGCAACTGAACATGGCTGGGGTGAGAACACCACCCGAGGATGCCCGACAGTCCAGGAGTCCAGATGTATGACCGCCACCACCAAAACCAGGGATGACAATGTCACCCATGCTGACACACAACACAATTCATACTTCATTGGGCATGGTCTAATGAAAAATCTTGGATGCGGACATGATGCAAAAGAACAGGTAGTTAAAACTAAGGTCCATATAAAGTGTAATGAATGACATCAACAATTTGGAGTCCGCACTTAAGAGAAGTTGCCAGAAGACACAGTTTACATCGAGATTGGTGAAGACTATTTGCAAAGTTAGCCATACTTATATATTTCATGTTGTATTTCTTTGTTCAAATACAATGATTTGACATAAATTCTAATGGATCAATTTGGTTCAAGAACTTGTACTATGACTGAGCACCACGCTGTTAGTTGCATGACTTTTGAAATACTGCTGTTCCTGAAAACAGAATCAAGGTAAAAGACATAATTGAGACGAAGTGGATGCAGGTCCTTCCTGGACGTGAACAAGTAGATACGTTTGGCATGTGCCATGAGTGTTATGTTGTATACAGTATTACCCTTTCTTGCCCAATAAAATTGATTAAGCCCATTTGTTGGTGTGTGACTAATAACTGCAATTAATTTAAGGATGAAGTTGAGAGCTATGCAGGCTCTCCTGCTAAATAGCAAATCTGGCCAGTCATAGAAAAACATACAATTGTATGATTTATTCATCTTGAAAGGTGGTACAACATTAGCTGTCTTCTAGTCCTCTGGCAAGCCACCTGTAGCCCCAGAGGAATTAAAAAATTGGAACATAGCCCTTGTAATTTCTTCCCTCACCTCCTGCATTAGTCTAAGATACAATTCATCAGGTCCTGGGGGCCTCATCCACTTTTAAGCCTGCCAAGATCTCCAATACCTCATCATTCCCTATGTCAAACTGCTCAAGAACCTCACAATCCATCTCCTCAAATTATGCTCCTAAATCCTCGTTCTCTTAAGTGAAGATAGATTTGAAGCACTTGTTTAACACCCAGCCAATGTCTTCTGGCTCCACACACAGATTGCAACCTCAGTCCCAATTGGGCCCTACTCTTTTCTTTGTTGTCCTTTTTCCTTTAATATAGTCATAGAATATCTTGGGATTCTCCTTAAGTTAATTGCCAGTGTTTTATCATGTGCCCTCTTTTCTTTCTGAATTGGTATCTTAAATTACTTTCTATACTCCACAAGAGTCTCCATTAATTTGCTCCTTTTGTACCTGCTAAAAGCCTTTCTTTTTCTTCTTCAATCCTGAATATTCCTAGACACATCCAGGGTTCTCTGGGCTCACTGTAATTATATTATGAGGTAATTACTATAACTAACATTTTGATTCATAAAAGTCATGGAAGGATTCAAACACAAGGATGATTATTTTAAAATAAAGTTTACATTTTTCATTTTAAAAATGATACTATTTTAAAAGCAAACAAAAAGTTTAGGCTTATAGTTAAGAGCACAATGATCAGTTTAAGTTCAACTATTTTTCGCAGCATAGCTTTTTATATTTGATATAAACATACCATTTTAAATATACTTTGATATTAAAGAGGTAAATTGGGATCAGCAGACTGAGAACTTGAGAGAGGACAATGGTAGATTAAACTTCATAATCAAGAGATAAAGTAACAGGTAAAGGATAAAAGAAGATTTTGAACTGTATTACACTATTCTCACCCAATATGTGAGCCATGTAAATACAAATGAGAGAAATAGGAGGTGTTAAAAGCAAAATTATGCCAATCTTCATCATGGTTTGCAGACCCAAGTATAACATTTGGAGAGGTGTGTTGATAATGAAGGTACTCCTATCTCATCCAATTCCTCAGATTGGCAGAATGCTGGAGAGAAAGTATAACATGGTAATACAAGTTGGGTGCTTCAACGTTCGCCAAAACCAGAAGCATGACAACATATTCACAAGTACCAATGCAGTGTGACATATCATATTTCACTTCATGACTATGTGACTGTTTCATATTATGACAGCACCAGTTATTCTCAGCTAGTATAACCTGTCCAGCATTGACACACACTACCTTCAGGAATCAGAACTTGCTGGTAAAACAAAGACTATACTGAATTGTATGAACATGTTCAACACAAAACAGATGGTTAAGATGTCAGGTTTGTTAACATTAACATTACTGGTAAGACTGGTTTATTTCATTCATAGCCAGGAAATCTTGTAAACTTAATTTGCCAGGAACTTGCAGCAATTTAAAAATGATCAGAAGTACTCACCATCAAAAAAGAGAGGTACATTTTAAAATTGGTGAATATGTTTAAAATACTGAAAATTACAGTTTCCTAAATCAAATTGTTATCCATCTACATATTCAGCATAGGTTTTCTTACAGTTTGCTGTGATCAAGTACACCCAAAGTGGCAGTAAACCCATTTATCTATTATTTTCAAAACATGTTTTCATTGAGTAATTCTGAAATAAAATAATAAGAGTGGGTGTACTGTAATATGTTTTTGCATTCCATTGCTTTACAATCAAATTCTTCTACAAAGTAACCTCTCTCAACTTCCTATTTTGTCTTCTCCTTCCCAATAGTTACCTAGTGTTATACCTAGACCCTGGTATAACTAGTTCCCTAATTTGTTACTGTTCCAGATGGGATACCCCAAATCTTTAAACTCCCAGGTGAAGGGGATAAACTGGTCCCCCTTCTTTATTTACCCGCAACTCAGTTGGTCAGCAAGGTTCTTTTTAAAAACGTACCCTTTCTCTTATGGTACCTCTCACAGACAAATGAACTTCTGTATTAAAAGGAGCCAAGTTAACCGGGCTTTCTTGAATTAACAAAGAGCATATTCATTAATTACTAAATGCGAGAATAATTAGTAACGTATACACACAAATTAGAAATAAGAGGCAAGTCCAAAATGAAAGTTGAAACAAAAACAGATGTACAGATCAGTCTCTGAATTTTCACGAAGTGTGGATAGTTGAATGTTGCGGCTGTTCCACTGCAGTTCCGGTGGTTGAACAGTCAGTTTCATTTGGTTTTGTAGGTTGTCGAGATTCGTAGTTCTGAATCTTTTCAACCATGATGCAGTTTCAGCATTTAGGGTGAGAAGAAGCCCTTTTGTTGTCCTATTTCCTTTTGTCTGGAAACAAGCTAGCTTACTTATAGCAATGAAAGAATGGCAGCCACTTTATCTACAATACAAGGCTTGGGAGGTAATATAACTTTGACTATTATCTTCATGGAATAGTGTGCTTGAACCTAGGCTGGTGCACACAAAAATGTTCAATCCCACTAGCCCATTCCAGTAGAATTGTAACTGGTGTTTTAAACCTGGTTATAGTCATAGAGTCATAGAGATGTACACAGAAACAGACCGGTTCTTGTGCATTCTAAGAGCAAAAACAAATACCTGTCTGCAGCATGGGACATAATCGGAAAGGGTGGCTTGCTATTGGGCAGAGTTATCTCGCCCTGGCTATCTGTGTAGTTATAAGAAATCACAGCCAGTCTATTCTGATTACCTCTCTACATTACCCCTCCCCCAAGACAGGCTGTTTTTTGAATGAAATTTTGCAATCAAAATCAGACAAGATCATATGGACAAAATGTAAATAATCACAATAGTCATATTTATCACTCTCACTTCTAATTGAGAGCAAATACTAGCACTGCATTTCCAAATTTCAGAATTATAGCAGAGGTGAGCTAGTTGTGAAGATTTACTATTCCATACTACTTGGTGTACTGTTGGTATTTCGTACTTCACCACCAAGGTCCTATCTAGTTAAAAATAATTTACAAGAAAAAATGCTTTGGATGCCAAAGTTCAAACATAAATCATTGCACAGTACAAATGTAATATTCAAAATGGTCAAAATTGGATTATTAAATAAATTCAGACAACCAGTTAGCAACTAAATATCACCCACACCCCAAAACAATTTGAAAAAAAAGTCAATTAGAAGCAAAACATAAAAACCTACACCAGTGAGCAGCACTTTGATCTTCCACTTAATTTATAACTTTACAACCTGTAATTTGAGCTACAATTTAATTCCAAACCACATACCTTTTTTCAAAATGTAATTTTCTGTTCAGATTGTGCACATGACATGAAAGGATAATAGATTGATATTTAATAAGCTGTGACAAGTCTTTAGAATAGACGTGAACAACTCTTTACTTCAGTCTCTATTGGTTAAATCAGTAAAACAACAAATGAATTATTTTGTACATGCTCTCAAGTCTATTATTTAAAATTAGCAACTCGTAACTACTTCCTTGTGATATGTTGTTTTATAACAACACAAATATAAAAATGCATAATTTAACTATATGATGGAGCTCTGTTAAAAACGACCTATTTGTTATTTTGGAGCTGTACAAAACTTGGTTAGGGGAACCCATGTTTGGAGTTCTGTGTGCAACTCTGGTTGTCACATAGGAAGGATGTGATTGCACTGGAGGGGGTGTAGAGGAGATTCACCACGATGTTGAAGCATTTAGCCTGATGGATAGGCTAGGGTTATTTTCCTTAGAGCATAGGAGGTTAAGTGGAGAACTGACTGAGATGTATAACATTATGAGGAGCATGGACCGGAAGCAGTTATTTCTTATAGTTGAATGGTTAATAACAAGTGGCCATAATTTTTCATCCAGAAGGTGATGGGAATCTGGAATTAACTGCTGGGGACAGTAGAAGAGATGGGAAACCTCACAATCGTTAAAAGGTATATTTGAGACGTATAAGATTATGAAAGGATTGGACACTCTGGCAGTAGGAAACATATTTCCACTGAGTTCCGAACCAGAGGACACAGCTTAAAAATACGGGGTAGACCATTTAGGACAGAGCTCAGGAGAAACTCACCCAGAGAGTGGTGGCTGTGTGGAATGCTCTGCCCCAGAGGGCAGTGGAGGCCCACTCTCTTTAAGAAAGAGTTGGATAGAGCTCTCAAAGATAGTGGAATCAAGGGTTATGGAGATAAGGCAGGAACAGGATACTGATTAGGAATGATCAGCCATGATTATATTGAATGGCGGTGCAGGCTCGAAGGGCTGAATGGCCTACTCCTGCACCTATTGTCTATTGTCTATTGTATATGGATCAGCAATTGAAATGTAATAACATTCAAGGCTATGGGCCAAGTGCTGGAAAGTGAGATTAATGTAGATAGGTTGGTAGAAGGGCTGATGAAGGGCTTATGCCCGAAACGAAGATTCTCCTGCTCCTCGGATGCTGCCTAACCAGTTGTGCTTTTCGAGCACCACACTCTCGACTCAGGTTGGCAGAAGTACCTTTTCTGTGTTGTAATGACCCTACTACTGAAAAAACTTATGGTGCAAATTGAGAAGATCCATTAGAAAATTAAATTATACTCTTGAGGAAAAACATTTCTGATTGGCAAGACCATGTAAATCTAGTTCATTTTCCACATTTTATTATTTTGACAAATTTCAAGTGTAAATTCTGAAGTGCCATGGACTTATATTAAACATAAAGAAACATTTTTTCTATCTCATACAATAATATTCACTGAAAAGTGAAACTTTGGGAGTGCAGTTTTCCCAACCCTCTGTTTTGTTCCTGTCCATTGATATAATTATCTGTCAGAGGCTATTTGCTTTTAAAAATCAAATTTACAGATCTGATTCTTCTTTACAAGACTGCCACAAAACCTGAGGCTTTCTGAGCCACCCATTCAAATTGTTTAGTGCTACATGACCCAGGAGTTACTTTCATCACCTTCACATCAGATATTTGTGAGATGATGATATATTCATAATGCATACAAATTTATTAATGCAGTTCATCAAGCTTTTTTGTCATTCAATTAATTTAATAATTTATTTTGAAATAGCTATAACATCAATTTAAATGCTAGCCCTGAAACTTTTAATTTTCTTTTTCCTCATTTCAGATTCCTATAATGAATGCACTGGTGCCAAGGAAACATTACATTCAAATGAGATGTTTGGATGCACTGAATGAATTAATCCTGAAGACTATCTCAATTACCTTAAAACCACCAATAAATTCAGTTCAATTTTTATTTTTAATAAATTGAAACTCTAATGGTTCATTTTAATAAATGAGGAAGTTCTACTCATTTGTGTATAAAACACAAATGACTAAAGTTGTAAATTTCTGCTGATTTCACACACGAAGACAATTATGTAATGAATGTACAAAATATATCCTTATTTATCAGTGTGCAGTACTTTAAAAAAAGTCCATAAATGAAGTCAGTGTTTACTGCAGTCTTCTGTTTAGCAAACAGTTGCTGCTGTGTCCATAACTTAAGATGTGTAAAATCTACACAGCTGCAGAAATACAGAAGGAAACATCAACTCTTACTTCTCTTCCAGGAATGCCCATCTCAAAGTAGTTCTTATTAATTTGCTTTGTTTTGTTTATCCTTGTTGCTTTCTTATTGCATTTGTTTTCATTATTTGTTTTTATTTCAAAATATTTACTGATCAGGAATTCGAGTCAAGTAGCAAATTTACACTGTGCCTCAAAAAAGTCTTATGGTAAATTCACATATTTGTCAGTGTTCTCAAAGAATATGAAATTCTGTAGTAAAGTGCAAAAAACAAGCTATTGTTTGTGCTGAATGATATTTAAACTCTTGGAAAGCTATCTGGGAGTGACATGAATCAAAACTAGTCGAACGATGAGAATTATAGTAATGCAGTACCTATTTGATGAGTGCTAAATGGCCTCCTTTTGCACTAGTATGATCGACAAAAATAGGATTCATTCTGCAAGCCAGAGAATGTCAAGCACTAAATTGGGAATGTGTGTCCACAACTTAATCTGGCATTGGATCCAAACGCAAATAATGTAATGTCTGTTTTAATCTCACCAAATAATTGGTTTGCCCCGGAGAACCTGCTTTTAGATACAGGTGGTTTAATCTTTTTATATGGCCTGCCTTTTAGACAACACAAAGTAAGTTTTGAAAATAGCCTTAATTGAATATGAAGCTGGAAGGAGTCGGACTACTTTTCCTGATTCCACATTTGAAGAAGACAGGGCAATCCCATTCAATATCATCCCTGATCCTCATTGCCACCACTTCTTGCTCTCACCAACCGCCACAACCATCCTCTATTATCAGTATCATGTCGCCTACTGGCCTCCCTCTTTCTAACTCCATCAGTTCCTTCCTGACCCAATCACTCATCGCCTTAAACTGTCCCTCACCCAGTTAGCTAAGTCTTGGTCTTCAATCCCCCTTCATCAGTATACTGTTCATTATTCTCCAAAGTTCATTAGCTTGATTAAACATAGTTCACTCGCATTTTTAGAATACAAACATCATTTTTGCTGCTACTTCTGTTGCAAAGTAATCAAATATGGCCTTAGCACTCAACTTGTTCCTAATTCAGTTAATGAATTCCTCATGGTACCTTGCATTTCAGGCCCTCTTGTAGTCTTCCATACAAACATTTGAGCAGACCTTCATTGCACGTCCTCTACAAACAAGGATCAAGAGTAGGCCATTCAGCCTTTCAAGTCTTCCCTGCCATTTAACAAAATTATATGATCAGATTTTAACCTCAACTCTACAATCCTGCATAACCCCAAAAATCTTTCATCCCTTTGGTAATCAAGAATCTATCTACTTCTGCCTTAAAAATATTCAAATATTCTGCATTCACTAATTTTTGAAAAAAGGAATTCTGAAGGCTCACAACCCTCAGAAAGAAAATTTCTACTCTCTGTCTTCAATTTTTATTTTTATACTATGATCCCTAGTTCTCGATTCTCCCACAAAAGGAAACATTCTGTCCACGTCCACCCATCAAGTCCCCTCAGGATTTTACATGTTTTAAGTAAGTCACCTCTGATGAGTGTGCCCTTGAATTTTCTTACCAGCTGCAGGGCCTCCAAGACCTGTGTGCAGCAGCAACATCTGAACCATAATCAATGTCACAGCCATTATGCCAATGCGGATCACTGTGCATAGAATGTTGGAGCACGTGTACACACAAACAGCTTAGACAAAATATTGCCTGTGACTTTAAGCTCTAGAGGATACAGGCCTCTGTCTAACCTTTCCTCATGATGTAATTTGCTCATTCCGGGTATTAGTCTAGTAAACCTTCTCTGAACTGCTTCCAACGCATTGACAGTCTTCTATAAGTTCGGTGACAAGAGTATTCCACATAAGGTACAAAAAACTGTTGATCCCCTTTGAGCCTCTGCCTTCAATGTGTGTGTTTCACCTCTACTCTTATCCATTGCCTAAAGAACTGCCTAATACAGGAACTAAATGTCAGCAAATAATTTGGTGGACCATTGGTAACTATTTTTTAACTTTAGTATTAACAATAACATCTGACAATAGGCTTGTGTTACAGTCCTTTAGTTGTTCTCAACAAAAATTGGTAACATTTTCTATTTCAGGAAGGAATGAGAGAATTGAATAAATCTAAATCAGAAACAATGGTTTGAAGAGCTAGTAGGAGTCCACTGCTGCCTCTTCCAGGGAAAACACACCAAACCACAAGCCACACAGGCATGGTAAGGCTCTGGAATCAGTCCTCAGAGACATAAGACCCACTTTAGTGACAGCTGACTACCACACAGAAAGCTGTGGCTGCTGCCAGCCAGCAACCTAGGAGTCCGAAGTTCATTGAGCTGAGTCTTTCAAATGGTCATCAATTGGCCACTTAATGATCTCAAATGGCACCAGGGCAGGATACCAAACGTTGTCCTTCCCTCCCAGGATTAATTCTGAAGGACAATGGGTAGGTTCAGGTATGCAACCATCCAACCTAATTAAGTGCTCTTCTCACATCCAAGTTTGTCACTACCTGGAGCAGCATTTTCCACCCTACAATCTTACTTTTAAAATAAATATAAATTACTAATCTTTTTGGTAAGAACCAAGTTCTATTTATAGAATGTTAAACCACTGAAAGATAGCCATTGTAGGCAAAAAAAAGCAAGAGGAAACCTCAGGCACAAAAATGCCTAGAATCCATTATAGCTTCCTACAGATTACAGAAACATTTACACAGCCTGCATCAAACTGTATACTCATTGCCTCATGATGATCATACATTTTTTAATTAGTTTATTAAATTTCATACATCTACTCCAAAGATAGAGACTCAAGCAGGTTAACCACAGGAATGAAGCATTGAAGTTTCCTGTAAACATTCAGCAGAGCTGTCAGCAAATTGTCAGTTCTAATTGTAAGATTTTCAGGCACGAACCTACCATATTTTTGAAAGAACTCAAAACAAACCCCATAAAGTAAAAAGCTGCAAGCTATATAAATCATGAGGACCACAGAGGATTGATTGTCTTCCCTATAACTTAAGACAATTATCCTACTATCAGAGGCTGCAAATTACTGATATTCTTGATTTGTCATTGCAATGACAAAGCCATGAATCCTGCTGCTACTTTCAGCCAGTGACCAATCACAATCAGTTGGGGAAATTGACCGTATATCAGGAAAAATAATAAAAATGTGTTACCTGAAAAAGACTTGTGTTTAATTGGGACCTTTCTTGACTTTAAGGTAAGCCACAGCATTTTACGGCCAGTGAAGGAAAATTAAGCAATCAACTTGCAAACAGCAAGCTCTGAAAAATAGTAATTTGATATTGATCAGTGGCTTGAAAACAGCATCTACATTAGCTGTATTGATTGGAGACACCAGGGATAACTCCTGCACATTTTCTCAACTGACATGGTAGCTTAGTGGTTCACATTGCTGTCTCCCAGTGCCAGGGACCCAGGTTCGATTCCAGCTTCGGATGACTGTCTGTATGGAGCTTGTGCATCCTCCCCATGTCTGTGTGGGTTTCCTCCCGCAATCCAAAGATGTACAGGCTTGATGAATTGGCTGTGATAAATCACCCACAGTGTTCAGGGTTGTGTAGGTTGGGGTTAAATGTAAGGGAGTGGTTTACTCTTCAGAGGGTCAGTGCAGACTTATTGGGCCGAAGGGCCTGTTTCTTACGCTGTAGGGATTCTATTCAAAATAGTAATCTTTTACTTCCACCTGAGAGGGCATGTGGGGGTCTTTGTTTCATCCCTCAGTTGTAAAATCATGTCTTTGAAAATGCAGCTCTTCCTCAATATTTTGCTGCAATATCAAGCTCTACTGTGGGACTTGAATACACAATTTTTTTGATTCAGAGGCAAGTATTAAACCGCTGAGGCAAGGCTGAGATGTTTTAGATAATAGTAATGGGAGTTTACACTAAGTCTTTATGAAACCCAATAATTACAGTTTATCTTCATAATTCAAAATGAGTGTAAATTTTACAAAAACGTAATAAATATTTAAAAAGCTATTCAACTTAGCACTTAGAAAAATTTGACAAAACTGTAAACTTTTGCTGTTGCTTTCACACACTTAAAGCACACAGCTGAGGTCATTACATTGAAAAATCCTCTTTACTAACCTACAAGAGCTTTAAAAACACACATAAATGAAGTAATTGTTTATTCCAATGGTGTGTTTAGCAAACAACTACTGCTGTTCACATAACCCGTCGTGTGTAAAACCTACACAGGTGCAGAATTTCTGAAAAAAAATCAATCCATTAATCCTAAAGCAATGAATCTTGCTCAAATGGTAAATTCACATTATAACATATACAAAGCGTCAAATTCTGCTTAGAACTTGAAAGATACATCACAAATGCACAATACAGATTAAAAGCTCCCATTGACTCCAACATCATGCCCCAGAAATCACAAGGGGTAAGTTTTACAAAACGCAAAGGCTTCAGACATGCAAGCTATAGTACAGTCATTACACGTCATGAGAACTACTAAATATGTGTCCCTGCAATGGGGAAGTGAGGGAACTTATTCTTATTTTTCAATCTATGCTAATAATCGGACTTATTTGACGATGTTGTCAGGTTTCAGTCCATTCTATATAATGAAAATCTTTTATCCAGATGACAACAAAGATAAATACTTTACAGAGATCATCTTAAACATTTAATCTGGATAGATACATTTCAACTGGATTCATAGCAATAGATGCCTTACTTTGAGAACTCTTGCAATGTTAAAGGTTTCAATATTTGTTGCGTGGTTATGGTGGTTGTTGTTGTTGTTGCCTTTATCATAAAGATCAAAGAATCCCATAGGCACTACTTTTGGATCAACAAGTGGCCTCAGCTGACACCTAGGTGAAAATGCTGTGGGTTCAAGCACAATTTGTTACATAATCCAAGTTTGTCATGTTTTGGTGAGCATGGAGTTAATTCTGCATTGTTTGTTACGTCATATTTCAGACAAGGCATTAAACCAAATCAATTCTTTTGAAGGAGATGTAAAAAATGCCAAAAAGATACCAAAGCACTTTACCATGAAGAGTGGTAAGTTTCCATATATTCTGCCTAATATCCTGAGCCAACACTACCAAAACAAATTAACTGGTCATTCTTCTCACTAACGTTTATGAAATTTATAGGTATGTTGAAATTGACTGTGGCCTATGCCTACATATATCAGTAGAGAATTTGTTTCAAATTTATGAAGCACTTGGAGACACCTAAATGTTGTAATACAAATGAATGTTTCTTTTGTCCTTCCTAATAGAGCAGTAAGTAACCGGTTTTCCAAATGTCTGCTCTTGTGTTAAGGACTTCATAGTGATCTTGGTGGAACCAATTTCTCAAAGGCGAAATTACTGCTGGAAAAATACCTATTTGGCATTTGTCCTGTCTTAAAATGTAACATTTCTGTTTATCTTAACAATTACGTTGGAGCAACCTAACTCGGAACAAAGACAAGATTCTAGAATTTTTAAAAAGGAAGTAGCTGTTGGCTACTGTTTATATTCAATTCTCCTCTCTGTTGTTAGCTAAAGACCGGAGGTAAAGCAAATAAATACTTTGCTAAGAGATTGAAGGTAAAGAGTTGCATTCACTCAACAGCTTGAGTGGTATATTTGGTCAATTTTATATGCAATCAACCAGGAATATGAAGAACTACACAACATTCTCTATCAATTGAAGACCCAAAAGGACAACTGAGACAACCACCAAATGATTTGGTTCTTGCATGTCTAGCCAAGGTGAGAATGGTAGTTGAAGAGTTTCCAGAACCAAGAAAAATGAAGTGTACTCAGAGCAGTGGCTTGTCAGTGCCAGCTCAGGAGTCCCTTTCAGTCCCTGCCCTTTCTGAGGCCCTTTGCTGCTGTAGAACATTTGATGCAAATAGTTGGATGTGAAAAATACTGTTGACATGTATCGTTTATTGTGTTTCAATTTCCACATTGTTAACTGCATCAAGAGTATCAAACACAATTCAAAGTTATAGCAATTATTTGTGCTTTTTGAAATTCTACAACTTCTCTTTACGTGACACTGTTGTTAAAGCATTTTGCATTCTTCCGCGTTGGGGAAACAGTTTTATTCCAGGAGATATCTTTCTACTTAATGAACTGTTTGACAGAGACAAATAGTTCCAATTTTGAAAACATAGCTATCTTTGCATTCGTGTTTTTATCTTCAATTTTCATCATTCACTAGCTCCAGAGCATTTCAGCACGTTCTATTCTATAGGTTGTGTCTCACCAAGTAATCTAACTTTCTAATTTACAGTAACTCCAAAGGAATTTTCTACAACCCATGTTTATCCTATCGAGTTAAAGGCGCATAACGTATTGATAAACTATTCAGTGCTCATAGTTTTCTGGTCCATCCACTCCTCCTTCCAATTTCTCTCACCTCGGCTTAAGCCACATGCATTTCCAGTGTACACAGATCAGCTAAAACTTCCCACCATTACCTTAACAAATGACCAATCTTTATGAATAAGTCCAAACAACAAGCATTGACAGGTATTTGATGTCACACTTTCAAGGGAGACAGTCAGTAGAAACCTCTACTGATTTCCCTGAAGTAGAAGTAATTTGGTGCACTACATTTGTTGCCCTCAATAATGTCTCAGGACTATCCGGGAAACTTGCCCATTACTTTGTTGATGTTAGCTTGTTTGATAAACCTTCCTTCACACAAGTTCAATATATTTTTGCCTCCATTTTTCACATTTCCTTGAAAAATGACATCATTTGACGACAAAATAATTGTATATTCCAGTTTCAAATTTTCAGTAGTAGTCTCAGCAGGAATATACTTTGTAATTTTAACCTATGCTTTCTGAAATTATCACACTTCAACTAGCTGTACAATATTTATGTTGACCATTTTGCTTTCAAAGAAAGCTTACAAGTCATCCAGTGCTTGACCTAAGGCAGAACTTAGTTTGTTTCCAGAGTACTACATAATGAACAAAAATAAAACAATTTTATCAGCAAATTTTAGTTGCTGTGTCTTAAGACTCATAAATTCTCTTGTGCAGTAAAAACTTAAAATGTAATTTTCCTTAAGAAAGCACTTATCAGGTATTTCATTAAGTGATCACAAGTTAACTGTAGACAATTAGTTTTTCTCTAGTTTTATAATGGTTAAGAGAAAATATACATTACCTTTCCCTTTAAAAGACTCTTAATTCAGCAAACAGAATTTTAAAAACCTCTGCATAAACATGAACAAAATAAATTATTAAATTGAGATGAAAGAAATGATGGCAGGCTAAGAACAGTGAGTTTCCACCAAAAGCATAAAGTTAATGGCCTGTTATCTGAGCCTCAGTTATGCAAGAGAGGTCTAGTGGATATCGTTGCCTGGTACAGTACCGCTGATATATGTTCCCTTCATATTAAAAAAATTATGGAAACTTTTAAGATAATGTTGTTTGATTTGATGGATTCATTTATGACTACAGGCTAAAGATATTTGAATATTTTGAAAGCAAGTGTACTGACAATTGTACATGCAGTCTGATTAATCTAATTTTGAATTAAAACACTATATACAATATATTGGTGAATATTTCATGTCATTTCTCCTGATAAATTGGAGAATACGCAGTTTTGTAATATAAACCCAAAATAAAGCATTCCTCCCATACCACAGTTTGAGAAGCTCCTCCCCCACAGCAAAACCTGTTCTCTTTTCAGCCTTCCTACACTCCCCTTTTCTCATCTCACCTCTTGCTCAACAAGGCTTCAGTTTTACTCCATTCTAATCCCACTCTTGTCATAATGTGGGTGATATCAGCAACTGGCCCTTAATGCAGGTAAGTACTCTAGCTGACACTTTCTCCCAATCAGGATGATTCATATACCTGCATAAAAATCAACATCACAAATTCAAAGTAAAGCATTTTCTTATTGCAGTATTTCATACCCTACAGTTTACATACAAAGATGCTGTACTGTATACATCAAAGCAACCATAGAAGTTTAGCCAGCAAGTATAAGAAGGCTGTTTGAAATAATAGCTAAATCCAATCCTGGTCCACCAAACATCCATACCAGGGCTACTGGACTGTAGGAACATTCACCAATTTCTTCCAGTTAAGATAAAGACAACAAGGAAAAGTAGCATGAACGCATTTCTAGAGTAAACTGTTTCGGTACAGATTCAAATGCGAAAGTAATCAGTTGATTTTTCAGGGCAGCATGTCCAAAAATTAACTGCCACAGTACAAAATTAGATAAAACTAGATGATGGGATCAAATAACACAAAAGAATGTAGACATGAAGAAGCACTTCTTGAGAGCCCATGCTCCCCTCCAGCTGGGAACAGGATTACATGATTAATTTTTATCTTCCAAGGTAAGTCACAAATTTGTGAGCAACAACGAACAGAAAAGTAATGGGAACATAGAACAATACAGTGTAGAACTGGCCCTTCAGTCCTCAATGTTGCACCGACCAGGGCCACTAAATTTAGAGTCAAAGAGTCACATAGCCACAGAAATAGACCCTTCGGTCCAACTCATCCATGCTGACCAGATTTCCCTAACTAAACTAGTTCCACTTGCCTGCATTTGCCATATCCCTCTAAACCTTTCCTATACATGTACCTACCCAAATATCTTTTAAATGTTGCAACTGTACTTGCAATTACCACTTCCTCTGACCGTTCATTCTACATATAAAGCAACCCTTGTGTGAAACAGTCGTCCCTCAGGTCCCTTTTAGATTTTTCTCCTTGATCAATTTTTAAAAAAACTGGCAAATTAGTTATATTAGTTCGATCAAGAGGAACATTTTCTACGTGGTACTCTCTGTTCAATGGTAGAGACAGTCATGATGAAACTAGGTGATTGAACACTAATCAATAGGGATCAGATCAATCCAAAAAGCAATAAACTCAATGTTTCTATCCAAGATGGTCTTTTTTAGGACTAACATTCAAAGGCAGTCATAGTCCAACGTCTACATGTCCATTAACTCAAATGCCTCCTCAACAAAAGAAACAATCAGAACAATTTCTTGCATGTACTGAAAATTGTTGATTTTATACTATAAGAAGTTCAATTTGGCTGACCGTCTAGAAAAAAAGTCACACTGTGATATCCTAAATAATTACTTCAAGATCTACTTCCAGCTAATTGAGTCAGCTACAAATACATAATAAAATGCTACGATTACAAAAAATGTTTTAATTACTATGCAATGTAAGTCATGTGTGATATATCAACAAATATAGGAACTGTGTAGCGTACAAAAGCCTCAAGTTTAATTGCATATGCCTACCTCTAACCAGGTGGAGGTCTGCAAATAAAGTTACAAAATGCAATTTAACCTCTCTGATCCCACTTCCTTTCCATTGTTTCCCCATATTAATTGGCTCTTTTGAGCAGGAAAGGAATTCTCACAGAAGGGAGGTCTTCCATTTATGTAATGTGTCCCACAATTACACAGCAACTCAAATTGTTTTAGTCAATGAAGTACATTTAAAGTTCAAAATATAGGAAACGTGGCAGCTTATTTGTCCATAGCAAACTCCATAAACATAATTTTCAAATTGCTAAGTTAGTTTGTTCAACATTGTTTGAAGGATAACTTTTGGTTAGAACACTACAGTGAACCCCACCCCCACTCCTCTGTGACACAGGATCATGAGAACTTTGACATCCACCTGAGAGAGCATACTAGGCCTCGGCTTAAGATTTAATTCAAATGTGGGCAACTCTGACTGCACAGCAGTGTTTTCTGAACTGCACTAGAGCATCAGACTTAACATTCGTGCTCAATACCTAAAGTGAGACTTGAGTCCAGAGGCCTCTGGCTCAGAGGCAAGGGTCCACAATTTGAGTCATGGCTGACAAAGGAAGAAGGAGATTCTGACTTTAAATGTACATATTTGGTCTGGATGTCATCAAGTGAAGGATTTTCAAGTTTGAGGTGGGGAGCTGGGCTCAGGAAGTTTCCTGACTAAGAGCATCTGCCTTGGGAAAAATGTCAAAGAAGACTGGAAAGTAGAAAATGTAACCTCTTTATTCAAGAAGGGAAGGAGGCAGAAAACAAGAAACGGCAGTTAACTTGACATATGTCACGTGTAAGATGTATAAATCAGTAGTGAAGTTATTGCTGGACATTTAGAAAATCTCAAATCAATTCAGAAGTTTCATGAGAGGAAAAGCATGTTTTAAAAAATGATTAGACTTCTTTAAATGAGCAATGTGTTATGAATGAAGGAAGGTCTGTAAATGGCTATTTGGATTTCCTCAAGGCATCTGATAAGATACCACAAAGGCTATTAGAACAGAAGAAAGGTCATGGTGCTAGAGAGAAACATATTAGTATGGATAAAAGGGTGACTGGCTGGTTGGCAGAAAACAGAATATCCATAAATAAGCTCTTGTCTGGAGCAGCCCAATATGATGAGTGGAGTCCTGAGGTTCAAACTCTTTCCAATTTACAATAACTTGAATGAGGGGAACTAAAGTAAAGTTTGTTAATTTGAGGTAAAGCAAAGATAGGTAGAGAGGTATTTTGGGAAGAAGACAAAAAGATGGCGGAAGTATGTAGATAAAATTAAGTGAGTGGGCAAACATCTGGCAGATGGAGTATATACAAAGTTTTTCATTTTGGTAGGAACAATGAAAAAGCAGGGCAACCACTGTGGAATTCTTAGATGCAGATCAAGGTGTTCTAGTGAATGAGTCACTAAACATTAGTATGCTATACAGCAGTAATTAAGAAGGCTAATGAGGTACTATCCTTTATTAGGAGAGGAATTAAACATGAAATTAAGGATGTTGTTATCCTTCTGTTATACAGGCAGGTTCTGGGTTGTGAATGAGTTCTGTCAGGAATCCCTTCACAAGTAAATTTATACACAAGTTGGGACACAATGAAGAACAACATAAAGCAGCTGTTTGTAAGTATAAGAAATGCTTGTATTTCAGGGCTTTAAGATTACACAACTGTTTGGGCTCACGTTTGTAAACCAGGTGCTTGTAAATCAGGGATCCTCCAAACATGACACTGATGAAACCACATCTTGAATACTCTGGATGTAGGTTTGCTCGCTGAGCTAAGAGGTCCATTCCAGATGTTTCGTTACCTAACTAGGTAACATCTTAAGTGGACCTCAGTCGAAGCAATGCTGAAAATTCCTGCTTTCTATTTATATATTTAGGTTTCTTTGGGTTGGTGATGTCATTTCCTGTGGTGATGTTTTTCCTGTGATAAAGTCACTTCCTGTTCCTTTTCTCAGGGGGTGGTAGATGGGGTCTAACTTGATGTGTTTGTTGATAGAGTTCCAGTTGGAATGCCATGCTTCTTGGAATTCTCATGCGTGTCTTTGTTTGGCTTGAATGCTCTGTTTGGTTTTCATCTCCTTATTTCAGAGATGATTTATAAGATCGATACCTAGAATGAGTGGATTATTTTATGAGAATTAGTTGGAGACACTGGCCTTATTTCCATTGGAGTTTGGAAGGCAGAGGAGTGATTTGGTTGAAGTAAAGAGGATGCAGAGTGATGGACAAGGAGAGGATGTTTCCACTTGTTTAGTGGTCTAAAATTTGAGGTCACAGTATTAAAATTGGGAGTTGCCCTTTTAGGACTGAGATGAGGATTTTATTTTTTTCTGAAGATTGTGAAGGTTGGAATTCTCTCTCTAGAAGACAGTGTCACTGAATATTTCTAAAGCCAGAGCTAGATTCCCTTGACAAACAAGAATCTATGTAGGCAGATGAGAATGAGTAATTCAAAACGCAAACAGATCAACCATGATTTTATTGAATGTGGAGCAGGCTCAAGGGGCCAAATGGCTTACTTCTGCTCCTATTTTGTAAGTTACTGACTTGTAAAAATGGATCTTTATTCCCGAGGGGTGGTTGCAGGCTGAATCAGGCCGGAGGATTGAACAAAGAGTTCAATTCCACCCACTTTCCTGGCTCCCACACCTTTAAGGTAAGCTATTGCATTTCCATGTCCACTGATCTACTTTACACTGTTTAGAAACAATTAACCTTACAATGGCAATAGAATGTATTAGTGAAGAAAGCTTTTAAAAAAGTAAGTCATGATACACTGTTAAAAATCATCCTTTTACTGCAGGACTAAGAAACGGTCAATATCCAAACCCTTTAAAACGTCAATAGCAGACTCACTTGAGTCCTCTTAATCTCGATTAAATAAAATTGTGTAATTGACAGCAGAGATCACAGTGCCAGAGTTGTTAATCAAGCAATATTTTTTCTGGGTCCAGCTGTTCTAACAGACTATTAGATTTCTGGACTGTCAGCCAATCCTCATTATGCATTTATAAAGCTTTTTTTTTCACACCTCCTATCATCACTATAACGTTCATTGGTTCTATGCCCTTGGTTAAATGGCATAGACTAAGCACTATACAGTCGAAGCGAAATGTCCTCTGTTTTATCTTATATTCCAGATGTAGTCGTCTAGGCCTCAAAAGGAACCTTGAGCCCCTCTTACGCTAGGTTACACTCCTCTGGATCATAGCCTTCGTCTTTCCCTCTCCCACCTAATCCTTTTCACAGATTTCAGTAACTCTCTGATCATCCCCATAAAATTCTCAGGCTGCAGCAGCAAAAACGACTTGAAGACGTTATTTAACCAAGGATATATTTGCATCAAAAGCAGTTCAGAGAAGATTCACTAAACAGAGGAAAGTTTGAGCAGATTGGGCCTCTACACGTTAGGGCTTAGGAGAATGAGAAATTATCTTATTGAAACATTGTTGATGTTTCCTCCTGTGGGAGAATCTAGAAGAAGAGGGCTCAGTTTCAAAATAAGGGGTTTTCCATTTAAGAAGGTAAGAACATAGAACATTACAGCGCAATACAGGCCCTTCAGCCCTCGATGTTGCACTGACCAGTCATACCAATCTGAAGCCCATCTAACCTAAGAAGGAATATCTTTTTGCAGATGATTATTAATTTGTGGCATTCCCTTCCCTGCGAACAATGAGTATCTTCAAAGCTGAGTTAAGACAGATTTCTGATTGACAGGGAAATCAAGGGATTTTGGGGACAAGCAGGAAATCTAGCTACTACCACAATTAGATCAGTCATGAACTTACTGAGTGGCAGAGAAGGCTTAAGGAGTTGAATACCTTACTCCTGCTCCCATGTTCCTATGTCCTTATACAGAAGGCAGTAGGAGAAGGTACCAATTGCAGTCAATTACGACAGCCCAAAGACCAGAATGCACTGCAGGAAGATGCTTAATGATTTCAATGCTACAGACTGCAACATGCATTCAAAGTTGTGCAGTGTTTCCCAACTAGTTCTTCAGTTGTTATTCTTTGTATTAACAGCACAAAGCAAAGGTTTAATTGTGTATTTACTGGTAAGTCCAATGTGATTTCTCAGAAGGTTCAGTCAAGTGTCATGTATAATAAATCTTTACGCTTCATCAAGATTAACCTATCTTCTATCACATGTTGAGTAGGTATCCTTCCAACATTGCCTGATACCTTGCACTTTCAGCCTGAGCTGGTTATTAAGAGGGCAGCTGCCCAATGTGAAGGACAGGATATAAACTGAACATGCAAGACGCTGGCACTGACCACAATTGATGTATCAGCCAGGTGTTCTATAGCCAGAGTGAGCAGACCATGAGTAGTAAAAAGGTAATGCAGGTGTAGTGGGACTGTGAGGAAGTCTGCCTAGAGGAGGACAGATGTTTGCCTCTTGTGTAGAAACCCGAGAGACATTTTGGATTCTTTGAACAAACCAAGGCAGCTTTTATTTTAGCCTGCTGTTGTCCCTGTCCCAGAAGTGTTTGATGGGGTCAGTGTGAGGGGAACTTTACATTATTTATTTTCAGTTCCAATGAGGAGAATAAATTTTCGTATGTATTTTAAACCCCTGTTCCTGTCCTTGGAGTATTCGACAGGTTCAGAGCTGAGGGGATTTGAATATTAGCTCACTTTGAGATTGACTGAGTAGAGGAAAGTTTACTCTGTATTTCAACCCCTTGTTGTCCCTACATCCAGAAGGAGCGATGAAGAAAGCAGCTTTGCAGACACAGAGCCACAGAGAGTGCAACTGCATAAATTTATAAGAGATTTGGGAAGTATTACAACCTTAAAGGGCCAAATAGGATTAAAGATTAGTTTAATATTGAAGATTATGGTAACTTTGTTCCTAATAAAGTTGAGACTGCTTTGTATTGCTACTGGCTTGTGTTCATATTGATTTGACCACTTCAGTATTGTGAGACTCCTGGGCAAATACATTCAGAACATTCTAGTGGGAATTGTCTACATTGTTTTAAAGAAAGACCAGACAACACCACCAACATAAAGGAGACATTTTTGAAATAATTTTCACAAAGCTCATTTATTTTCTTGGGGAGGGTTGAGTGTCTTTGAAAGACTTTCTCAAAAGGCAATGGATACAGAGTCTTTAAGTATTTTTAAGGCAGAATTATACAGAGTTTTTATAAGTAAGTAGATAGAAGTTTATCAGGAATAGATGGGAATGTGGAGTAATCAGATCAGTCATTCTCTTATTGAATGGCTAAAGGGGCTGAATGGTCATTTACTGTGGCCAATTCATTTGTTTTTATGACTGTTCGTCTATTCATGAAGAGCCAAGGTAAATAGTTAATGAACCAACATCAGGGAAAAGCCTCAACCTCATCTTTCCCATTCTACCTGTTACAGGTGCATCTATCCATTACTGTATGAGTAGAAGCAACCACTGCAGAGAGATGAGGAGATGAAGTCCTGTCTTAACACCGAGCTTAAGGGCGGCACGGTGGCACAGTGGTTAGCACTGCTGCCTCACAGCGCCAGAGCCCGGGTTCAATTCCCACCTCAGGCGACTGACTGTGTGGAGTTTGCACGTTCTCCCCGTGTCTGCGTGGGTTTCCTCCGGGTGCTCCGGTTTCCTCCCACCATCCAAAGATGTGCAGGGTCAGGTGAATTGGCCATACTAAATTGCCCATAGTGTTAGGTAAGGGGTAAATGTAGGGGTATGGGTGGGTTTCGCTTCGGCGGGTCAGTGTGGACTTGTTGGGCCGAAGGGCCTGTTTCCACACTGTAATCTAATCTAATCTTACCCTCTATGCTATTGCATGAAACCACCACCACACTAAATTGAATAAACTCAGATAGATCTAGCAGCTTAAAACTGGGTATTCAAGAGATGACTTGGAGCACCAGCATCTGCAGATTTGTATTCAAACTCAATCTATAACCTCATGGCCTGGCATCTAGAGGGAGACAGGCGTTAATTGGAGACGTCATTAAATTAACAGCCCAGAGACCCAAGTTAATGCAAATGTTGCTGAATACTGGTACAAATCTCACCACATACTGAAATTTAAATGCAATTAATAAAATCTCAAATTGAAAGCAATTCCCAGTAATGGTGACCATGATCTTAAATTGTAAAAAATCCCATCTGGTTCACTAGTGCCTTTTGGAGAAAAGAAATCTGACCCTTTACATGGTCTGACCATGTTGACTTGTAACTGCCCTCTAAAGTAGTCCAGCAAACCACTCAGTTAAATGGCAATTAGAGATAGGCAACAAATATTGGCCTTGCCAGTGGCACCTGCATGTCATAAAAAAACTTTTTAAATTCCCATATTCTATTTTTACCATCAAGCCAAGGGACCTTGGTTAAATTAGGAAGTGTAGAAGAGCATGCTAGGAATAACACAGGACATACCTAAAAATAAAATTCTAATCTGATCAATTTAGGGCGAGGAACATGCTGAACATAGGAGGTAAGCAATCTCACAGATCAGATCAAATTTCTGCAGTGGATATTTAAACAACAAACCAGAAGTAGTGGTTCCCAGAATCTCATCCTTAAATAATGGGAGAGACTCTGCATTTTCAGTCCAAAGTACATGATTGATACATTTGCAACCATAGAATCATGGAGTGATAGAGTCATACAGCATGAAAACAGACCCTTCAGTCCAACTCGTTCACATTGACCAGGTATCCAAACCTGACCTAGTCCTATTTGCCAGCATTTGGCCCAAAACCCTCTAAACCTTCCTATTCATAGACCCACCCAGATGCCTTTTAAATCATGTAATTATACCAGCCACCACCACTTCCTCTGGCAATTCGTTCCATACATGCACCACCCTCCATGTGAAAAAGTTACTTTTTCAGAATCCTTTTCAAATCTTGCCCTTCTCACTTATGTTAAAATCAACTAGGAGAAAGTGAGGACTGCAGATGCTGGAGATCAGAGCTGAAAAATGTGTTGCTGGAAAAGGGCTTATGCCCGAAACGTCGATTCTCCTGCTCCTTTGATGCTGCCTGACCTGCTGCGCTTTTCCAGCAACACATTTTTCAGCTCTTCTCACTTATGTTCTCTAGTTTTGGACTCCCACACACTATGAAAAAGCCATTGGCTATTCATCCTAGCTGTGCCTCTCATGATTTTATAAACCTTTAAAAGATTATCCCTCAGCATCTGACGATCCAGGAAATAAAGCCCCAGCCTATTCAGCTTTTTCCAGGAAGTCAAGCCCTCCAGCCTCGGCAACACGTTTTTCTGCACCCTCTTAGATTTAGCAACATCTTTTTGATTGAATTGTACACAGTAGTCTAAAAGTGGCCTCACCAATGTCCTGTACAGCTGCAACATGACCTCCCAACTCCTGTGCTCAATGTTCTGACCAATGGAGGCAAGCATGCCAAATACCTTCTTCACCACCCTGTCTACCTACGCCTCCACTTTGAAGGAATTATGCACCTACACCCCAAGGTATTTTTGTTCAGCAACACTCCCCAGTACCCCACCATGAATTGTATAAGTCCTGTCCTGGTTTGTCTTACCAAAACGGAACACCTCACATTTATCTAAACTAAACTCAATTTGCCACTCTTCAGTCCATTGGCCCATCTGATCAAGGTCCTGTTGTGCTCTGAGATAACCTTGTTCATTGTCCACAATACCATCTATTTGGTGTCATCTGCAAACTTACTAACCATTCCTCCTATGTTCACATCCAAGCCATTTATATAAATGACAAAAAGCAGTGGACCAGCCCTTGTAGCACACTGCTGGTCACAGGCATCCAGTCAAAAAAGCAACCCTCCACCACCACCTTCTGTCTCCTACCTTCAAGACAATTTTGCATCCAATTGGCTAGCTCCCCCTAGATCCCATGTGATATAATCTAACTTAACCTAACCTTACAGATTACCATGTGGAATCTTGTCCATAAGGCTATAAGACCATAAGACATAAGCAGAAATTAGGCCATTCAGCCCATTGCGTCTGCTCCACCATTTAATCATGGGTGATAAGTTTCTCAACCTTATTCTCCCACACTAACCTTGTAACCCTTGATCCCCTTGATATTCAATAATCTATCCCTCTCAACATTAAATATACTCAATTACTTGGCCTCCACAACCTGCTGTGGCAGTGAATTTCATAGATTCACCACTGTCTGGCTGAAGACGTTTCCCCTTATCACCATTCTAAAATATCTTCCCTCGTCTCTCTGACCAATGGAAACATCTTCCTGATATCGACATTGTCCAGACCTTTCAGTATTCTGTATATTTCGATTAGATTCCCACTCATTCTTCTAAACTCCACTGAGTATAAACTCTGAGTCCTCAAGAGCTCCTCATACGTTAAGCTTTCCATTCCTGGGACCATTCTCATGAACCTTCTCTGAACATGTTCCAGGGCCAGTACTGAGGTATTGGGCCCAAAACTGCACACTATAGTGCAAATGTGGTCTGACCAGAGCCTTAATAAGCTTCAGAAGTACATCCCTGCTTTTATATTCAATCCCTCTCAAAATAAATGACTTCATTGAATTTGCCTTCCTAACTACTGACTCAACCTGTAACTTTACCTTGACAGAATCCTGGATAGAACTCCCAAGAGTCTTTGCACTTCAGACTTCTGAACTTTCTCCCTATTTAGAAAATACTCCATGCCGCTATTCTTTCTACCAAAGTGCATAACCTCACACTTTCCCAGGTTGTACTCCATCTGCCACTTCTTTGCCCACTCTCCTAACCTGTCCAAATCCTTGTGAAACCTCCTCTCCTCCTCAATGTTACCTGTCCTTCAACCAACCTTTGTATCATCTGTAAACATAGCCAGAATACCCTCAGTTCCTTCATCTAGATCGTTAATGTATAAATTGAAAGGTTTTGGTCCCAACACTGAACCTTGCAGAATACCACTTGTCACCGGCTGCCACCCTTTTATCCCCACTCTCTGCTTTCTGTCAAACAGCCATGCTTCTATTCATACTAGCACCTTGTCTCTAACACGATGGGCCCTTATCTTACTCAGTAGCCTCCTGGGTGGCACCTCGTCAAAGGCCTCCTTGGAGTCCAAGTAGATAACATCCATTGGCTCTCCTTGGTCTAACCTGCTCACTACTTCCTCAAAGAATTCATGACCTCCCTTCGATGAAACTATGCTGACTTTGCCCTGTTTTACCATACTTTTCCAAGTATTCAGAAATCTCATCCTTCACAATGGATTCCAGATCTTACCCACGATCAAGGTTAGGCTAATCAGTCTGTAATTTTCCATCTTTTGCCTTACTCCATTTTTAAATGGGGGTATCACATTTGGTGATTTTCCAACCCTCTCAGACCCTCCCTGATTCTAGCGATTCCTGAAAGATTACCACTAATGCCTCCACTATCTCTTCATCTATCTCCCTTAGGACTCTGAGGTTTGGTCCATCTGGTCTAGATGACTTATCCACCTTCAGGCCATTCAGTTTTTTTTAGCACATTCACCTTAGTGATGGCCACCATACTCAGCTCTGCCCCCTCATTCCCTTAAATTTTTGGGATATTACTCATGTCTTCCACCACAACAACTGATGCGAAGTAATTATTCAGTTCCTCGGCCATTACCTTGTTCCCCATTACTATCCCTCCTGCATCATTTTCCAGTGTCCCGATGTCCACTTGTGCCTCTCTTTTGCCCTTTATGTATCTGAACAAACTCTTACAGACTTCCTTCACATTACTAGCTAGCTTACTCTCATATTTAATCTTCTCCCTCCTTATTTATTTTTTTGTTGCCCTCTGTTGGTCTTTGTAAGCTTCCCAATCCTCTGGTTTCCCAGTGCCCTTCACATTTTTGCTTTTATACTATCCCTGACTTCCCTAGTCAGCCATGGTTGTCTCATCCTCCCTGTACCATGCTTCTTTTTCTTCGGATGGATCTCTGCTGTGTCTCCTGAATTATTCCCAGAAACCCCTGCCATTGCGGTTCCGCTGTCTTTCCTGCTGGTCTCCGCTCCCAGACAATCTACCCAGCTCCTCCCCTCTGTAGTTGTTGAACACTTTGCTGAAGGTAACATGTGCCACTCTGCCTTCATCAATCTTCTTTGTCACCACCTCAAAAACTCAGTCAAGTTAATGAGACATGATTTCACATGCATAAAGCCATGTTGACTATTCCTGATCAGTCCATGTCTTTCCAAATGCATGGAAATCCTCTTCCTCAAAATCCCCTCCAACAACTCACCCACCACTGACGTAAGGCTCACCAGTCTATAGTTCCCTGGCTTTTCCCCTCAGCTTTTCTTAAACAACCACATCATATTGGCCAACCTCTAGTCCTCTGGAACCTCACCCAATGTTACAAATATTTCAACAAGGGGCCTAGCAATCTCTTCCCTAGCTTCCCACAAAGGTATTTCTTCAGCCAAAAGTGCATCATGGATAATATAACTCAACCTCGTCTTGACAAACCACTACAGATGCAAGTCTTCACCCAATTCATTTCACTCCATGTGATATAAAGAAATAGCTTAAAGACATTGGATACAGAAAAATATATGCGTCCAACAACATTCTTGGCAGTAGTATTGATGAACTGTGAATCCAAATCAATTTTATGTTTAATCAAACTGGTCCACATAGATCTGGAAAATTGCCCTAGGTATGTCTCGTCTACAAAAAGGAAGAACAAACCTGATAAACTAATGTCTTTATCAGTTTATTGGTCTACTCTCAAACATCAGCAAAATGATGGAGAATGGCATCGACAGTGCCATCAGGCAGCACTTAACCAGCAGCAATCTTCCCACTAATGCTCAGTTTGGTTTCTATCCCAGCCCATCAAAGCCAGATATCATTACTGTAAAAGTCTAAATTCTTGTGATGAAGTAAAAGTGATGACCCAAAAATCTTGGCAAAATTTGATAGAATGTGATATCAAGAAATCCTAGGAAAACAGAAGTCAATTGGAAATGGGGGAGGGAACTCTCCACACCTTGGAGCCATACACTGCACAAAAATAAGTTGGTTGTGGCTATTGTGCCCACTGCATGGGCCAATCATAACACTCTGACTAAGTGGGTGACTTATGTGGGACATGCTGAAAATGGGCACCAGCAACAGGCACTATTTCACCATTAAACCAAAAACTAATGATTTTGTGGGACCGACATTTTCAACTGTTATAACTACAATGCACCAAGAAAGTAATCTGAACAGTATTCATAACTTGATATTGAGAGGGTGCAAGATAGGTGACCTTGTTGAAAGCACTGTCCCTGTTCCCTATCAATCTTCTGTTATTATTAGTCAGGAAATATTTTTACACAAACAAATCAATCATCAATCTGAACCAAAGCCAAAGAGCACACTGGTTATACAATTGATATATTAATCCATGGAACATGAATAACCTCAAACAGTCCAGCCTTAAAAATATTCTGGCTAAATTTCTGGCTAAATTTCCTGTACTGTTGCTCACAGGTAATTTGAGAATGCTCTCCTGCATATTACATGTACCCAAATGTTTTACAATTAAGAGTTGGAATGCTTTCAAGCAATTTTTTTTTGACAGGATGAATGTGGATTTGGGACTACAACGGGACAGGTCTGCTCTGGAGAGGTTGGGATAATTTCAGCAGTGCCCTCATGACAAATCCCCAGCAAACAACTGGGGATCGATGACTCAACCACAATTAAGATTCACACATTTGTTGTGGAATTACAAATGCCACATTCCTGGAGTAACTGCTTGGTCGATCCACACAACATTGTTATTTTCAGTTTTTTGCGTGCATTTCCTTCCTCGCAATCTTCAGCCTTTCTACTCTTTTGGGCAACATGAAGACCCTTCCTTTAATCCAACACTATCTTTAATATTTCATGCTTAGACCAGATTCCCTGTGAGATTTTTTTTTAAACCATTAAGGCAATGTATAACTTGTTACAAATTAATTATTTAAATGTTTCCCACACTTTTTGATCTAGTTTTGAAATCCATCTTAACCAACTCACCTCTCGTGCCTGGCAGTGTAAAGTCCCCCTACAAAAGGGTAACTAGGGAGAGAATAGGGCCCCTCAAAGATCAGCAAGGCGGTATTGGTGTAGAGCCGCAGAAGATGGGGCAGACACTAAACGAGTATTTTGCATCAGTATTTACTGTGGAAAAGGACATGGAAGATATAGAATGTAGGAAAATAGATGGTGACATCTTGAAAAATGTCCACATTACAGAGGAGGAAGTGCTGGACGTCTTGAAATGCATAAAAGTGGATAAATCCCCAGGAATTGATCAGGTGTACCCTAGAACTCTGTGGGAGGCTAGGGAAGTGATTGGGCCTCTTGCTGCGATATTTGTATCATCGATAGTCACAGGTGAGGTGCCAGAAGACTGGAGGTTGGCTAACGTGGTGCCACTGTTTAAGGAAGGTGGTAAGGATAAGCCAGGGAACTGTAGGCTAGTGAGCCTGACATTGGTGGTGGGCAAGTTGTTGGAGGGAATCCTGAAGGACAGGATGTACATGTATTTGGAAAAACAAGGATTGATTTAGTGACAGTCAACATGGCTTTGTGCGTGGGAAATCATGTCTCACAAATTTGATTGAGTTTTTTGACGTAACAAAGAGGATTAAGGGCAGAGCATTAGATATGATCTATATGGACTTCAGTAAGGCGTTCAACAAGGTTCCCCATGGAAGACAGGTTAGCAAGGTTAGATCTCACGGAATACAGGGAGAACTAGCCATTTGGATACAGAACTGGCTCAAAGGTAGAAGACAGAGTGTAGTGGTGGAGGGTTGTTTTTCAGACTGGAGACCTGTGACCAGTGGAGTGCCACAAGGACCGGTGCTGGGTCCACTTCTTTTCATCATTTATGCTTACATCCAAATCATTTATGTAAGAGATATAGTTAGTAAGTTTGCAGATGACACCAAAATTGGAGGTGTAATGGACAGCGAAAAAGATTACCTCCGATTACAACAGGATCTTGATCAGGTGGACCAATGGGCAGAGAAGTGGCAGATGGAGTTTAATTTAGATAAATGTGAAGTGCATTTTGGGAAAGCAAATCTTAGCAGGACTTATACACTTAATGGTAAGGTCCTAGGGAGTTTTGCTGAACAAAGAGACCTTGGACTGCAGGTTCATAGCTCCTTAAAAGTGGAGTTGCAGGTAGATAGGATAGTGAAGAAGGCGTTTAATATTCTTTCCTTTATTGGTCAGAGTGTTGAGTTCAGTAGTTGGGAAGTCATGTTGCAGCTATACAGGACATTGGCCACTTTTGGAATATTGTGTGCAATTCTGGTCTCCTTCCTATCAGAAAGATGTTGTGAAACTTGAAAGGGTTCAGAAAAGATTTACAAGGATGTTGCCAGGGTTAGAGATTTTGAGCTACAGGGAGAGGCTGAACAGTCTGAGGCTGTTTTCCCTGGAGCATCAGAGGCTGAGGGGTGACCTTGTAGAGGTTTACAAAACCATGAGGGGCATGGATAGGATAAATAGATAAGGCCTTTTCCCTGGGGTGTGGGGAGTCCAGAACTAAAGGGCATAGGTTTAGGGTGAGAAGGGAAAGATATAAAAGAGACCTAAGGGGCAACGTTTTCATGCAGAGGGTGGTATGTGTATGGAATGAGCTGCCAGAGCAAGTGGTGGAGTAGTACAATTGCAACATTTAAGAGGCATTTGGATGGGTATATGAATAGGAAGGGTTTGGAGGGATATGGGCTGGGTGCTGGCAGATGGGACTAGATTGGGTTAGGGTATCTGGTCGGCATGGACAGGTTGGACCGAAGGGTCTGTTTCCGTGCTGTACATCTCTATGACTATGACTCTAATTACCCTTATTTCATGGAGGCACATACCCTACAATTCTATGAATGTTAAAAAGACAAACCTCAATGCCTTGTGTACGAAATGCATGGAGAATTCTCAAGGAAAGTGGATAAATTAGTCTCACATTCTTGGACCACATTCCCTGTGAGATTCTTTTTAAAACAATTAAAGCAATGTATAATTTGTTACAAATTACAAATTAATTATTTAAATTCATTATTTAGATATAAACGGGTATCATATAATTAGGATTGTGGAGACATAGTTGCAGAGTGACCAGGGATGGGAACTGAATATCCAAGGGTGTCAGTTTTTAGGAGGTGAGGTAGCATTGCTGGCTCAAGAGGACATTTGTGCAATAGCGAGGAAGCATATCAGCCCTGCTGAAGTGGAATCTGTATGGGTAGAGCTTTGAAATACCGAAGGGCAGAAAAGATAATGTGGGTTTTATATATACAGGTCCCTAAACTGTAGTGTAACATTGGGGAAATTAGATAAGCAAACAATAAATGTACAGCTGTAATTATAGGTGACATTACTCTGCATATAATTTCAAAGAATAGAATCATAGCGTCCGCACCGTAGAGATAAAAGCCATTCGGCCAACCGAGTCTGCACCACTCCTCCCAAGATCATCCCACCTAAACCCACCCCAACCAAAGCCCATAACCACACATTTACCATGACTGATCCACCTGGCCTGCATATCTCTGGACACAACGGCGCAATTTAGCATGGCCAATCCATCTGGCCTGTGAGAAGAAACCTGAGCATCTGGCAGAAACCCGCACAGACACAGGTGTGCAAATTCCACAGTCACCCAAGACTGGAATCGAACCAAAGCCCTGGGCACTGTGAGGCAGAAGAGCTGACAATTGCACCACTAAGCTGCCTAAAATGTTTTTTTTATAATTCTAAGGTATAGCTGTAATTATGGGCAACTTTATTCTGCATATAGTCTGCGAAATCAAATCAGTAGCAATGCCACAGAAGAAGAGTTCCTAGAGTGTGTAAAAGATGGTTTTCTGGATCAATATGTTGAGGAACCAACTTGAGAACAGGCCATTCTAGACTGGGTATTGTGTAATGCATAAGGAATAATTGGTAATCAGCTATGCTATGCTCTGTGGGGGAGAATGACCGTATAATGATAGAATTTTTCATTAATTTGTGAAGGAACACGTTCATTATGAGACTACGGTCCTGAATCTAAAAAAGAAAACTATAATGGCATGAGGCTTGAGGTGGCTATGATAATTGGAGAATCTTACTCGAAGGGATGAAGGTGGATAGGCAATGGTAAACACTTAAAGAGTGCGTGGAGGTACTATAATTGTTCATTCCTATTTGGGAATGGGAGAGGTGGCCTGACCAAGGTTAACAATGGATTAGGGATAGCATTAGATCCAAAAAAAACGGGCATTCAAATTTTTCAAAAAAAGCAAAGCAGCAGACTTCAGAATTGGGACAAGTTTAGATTTCACAGGAATACGAAGGGATTGATTAAGAGGAGGGAAATAGAGTAGGAGAGTAAGCTTGCAGGAAACATTTAAATTGATCATAAAAGTTTCTGTAGGCATATGAAGAAAAAAGATTAGTGAAGAGAAATGTAGGTCCCTTGAAATCATGACAGAACAATTAAATACATACTTAGCTGTCTTCACAAAAAAGAGGATACAAATAATGTCCCAAAAATGTTGAGAACAGAGAGTTTAGTGAGAGGGAGGAACTGAAGGAAATCAATATCAAGTAGGGAAATGATATCAGCAAATTGATTAAATTAAAGGTGAATAAATCCCTGGGACCAATAATCTACATCTCAGAATTCTTAAGAAAGTGCCCTATAAATAGTCGATGTATTGGTGCATCTTTCAATGTTCTATAGACTCTGGTAGAGATCCTATGGATTGGAGGGTAACTATCGTAATCCCACTATTTGAAAAAGGAGATAGAGAGTAAACAGAAATTACAGTCTGACTATCCAGTCTTTAGTAGTGGGGAAAATGATAGAACTCATTATAAAAGACTTAATAGGAGAAAGTGAGGACAGCAGATGCTGGAGATCAGAGCTGAAAAATGTGTTGCTGGAAAAGCGCAGCAGGTCAGGCAGCATCCAAGGAGCAGGTGAATCGACGTTTCGGGCATAAGCCCTTCTTCAGGAAGTTTCCTAAAGAAGGGCTTCTGCATGAAACGTCGATTCTCCTGCTCCTTGGATGCTGCCTGACCTGCTGCGCTTTTCCAGCAACACATTTTTCAGTAAAAGATTTAATAGCATAGTATTTGGAAAATGGTGGCGAGATTGGACGCAGTCAGCATGGACTTAAGAAAGGGAAATCATGCTTGGTATATCTACTGGAATTTTTTATGAAAAACTAGCAGAATTGATAAGAGAAACCAGTAGGATGAGGTTTACTTGGACTTTCAGAAGGTTTTTGAAAATGTCCCACATTAGAGATTAGCACATTAGCATATCTATTCAAACTGTCAAGTATACTGAAATATTTTGTTCACTCTGTAATCCATGTCGTCATAATGGCTAATAGAAAAAAAATTATTCCCTTATAATCCATTTGCATTATAATTTAAATAATAATTACATCTTCAGAATATTATCCCATTTATTTTGTTAATCCAGTGAACCTCATCTTCAGTATTTGAAATATGTTTTGAGCCTTTGGATCACTGCAGTGAAAATATATTTTCTATATAACTCCGAGTACACAAAAATTGCTTTCAAGTCACCAAGGTCTGATTCTCAAGTCATACAAATAATTTAATGAGTGCATCACTTTTGCAAAATCTTCAACAATGATAAATTTAATTCTGTGCTTTGCAGTGACAAATTGGAAGTATTAGTATTATGAAATAATTTGTTTGGCAGCATGGCTATATCTTTTCAGCTTTTATTGACATTTGAATAAAATAGAAATCTCTGAAGTACTGCCCAGAGAAAGGAAGACTAAAAGCATTTGATGCACAAGCTTCAATATTTATAACAACAGGTACATTAGCGTCTATACAGGTTTATCCTTAGAGCTATTTTCTCATGGAAAACAAAACAAATATTTTAAAAAACACCTGCGACTAAAGCATGTTTATAATAAACTAGGCCACATTCAGTTTACCTCGATATAGCATGTGTCCAAATTCACAAATACATAACAAGTACAGTATTATGCAACTACTGTTAAGCTCAGGCAATTAAATCTTACACATGTTTACAAGAAGCAAACAAAGAGTTGCATATTGTATTGAACCAAACAAGTGAAGCCATGATCCTCACTGGAACTCGTTCAAGTAGTGTTATGGAGTGGACCAAACCTCCTCAAAATATATTAAGAAGATGGTCTAGACCCTAACTTTATTTTAAGGAGTTGAGTTCCAGATGCAATTTCATTGGTCAAACTACTCAACTTTAAGCAAAACACATTTAATTTTTCCATTTCAGTTAAGATACAGACAAAATAAAAGAAATGAATTGGCTTAACTGTATCTATCTTAATGCTGAACAAAATAATCTTTATATTAACAATACTAATTTATAGTTCTAATATAGTAACATCCCATAAACAAACGCTTGGCAAAGGCAAATTTAATAAAATAGATTGTCTCACATGTAATTCTATCAGCAGGAAGAGAATTCCAGCTTTTCGCCGTAACAGAGAGAGCAGTAAGAACTTCCACATCAAGCTTCAAGACCCCAGCTAAAACTAAAAATCCTGATTCTGTAGGAGCTTGACCCCATCCATTCAGGCTGCTTCTAATGTTCAACTTTTTAAAAAGCTCCCAAGGCCTCACAAGCTGTATAATTTATTGGTTTTGAACAGACCAATTGGTACCTCTGCTTCAACTTTTCTTTGTTAAAAAAGGACAAAATGCACCCCTTAACGCCATTGTATTGTGACAGTAGCTACAAGTGAAACATTTGACACTCAATGCTTAAAAAAGATTTCTCATGAAACACTGATTACACTACACCTTGAATGCAATATTAGCTTCAGAGGGGGTTCATTGTAGAATAAGATTTAATTCCAAGAGTTAATGTATAAGGCAAGATTACATATTTTCTGAAATTTAGAAGGTTAATGGGTAATGTGATCAAAGCTTTCAAGATTTTAACATGACTCGCAGAGAAAAATAGCTTCCACTTTTTGGAAAGTCTAAGGGTTGGAGGTATATTTTAAAGATTAGAACAAGTCTTTTCAGGAATGAAATTAGAAATAATTCTTTGCTCAATGGGTTTAGACATCAAGCTTTCTTCTGTAAATTTATAAGTCAAAATTTTAAATCAGAGGCTGAGATTTATTTAGCTAAAAATATTGAGGAATAGAAGTCAAAGGCAGCTGTTAGGTCAAAGATTATCCATGGTTCTATTGAATTGATGAACAAGGTAAAAAAGTCTATATAGTCTACTCAATTTCCTACATTCCTATTTTATTTTTACCCTTCACTTTCTTCAATCAGTTAAATCTATATTGAAGATCTTGCTTTCATTACCTTCCTTATGGGATCAGTGAAACCTCAATCAGTGCACTATTAAACAAGAAATGTAAGAGATTTAAGAAGTCAACTCCGTCCCAATTTGTGAATAGCATTAACTATTGGAAGATGTTATCTAGGATAGTGGAATATCAATGATGGAAAACTGCTATATTTTTTTAAAAAACGTGTCTTTGTGATTCTTAATTTCTGCTCTGTCCACATGAGCCTTTTTTGTGGGATTTCCTGTTTAGTATGCATCAAGTAAAGTTGGCATAGTCCAGAGGATCACAGGACTGCTCTCTGAGGTGATGGTTTATCCTGAAGGTGACCATGCCTCAGGCAAGGGGTGAGGTTGAGAAGGCAGAACCTTCAAGGAACTGAATCTGTTCTATTGGCATCACTGCATCACAAAACAGCCATCCAGCCAACTAAGCTGCAAACATAAATCAATTTTAACTCACCCAATTGCAAGCTTTGAAACGTTTAAGTTTTGTTTTATTTCATATAGTGTACCATAGCACACTATTCACAAATTTCAGCCATTACTTCTAATCTGTCATGATAATATCAGATTGAAAACTTAAGACTGGCCATCATTCAGTGAGGATAAACTGTGCAGGTTATAATATCTACTCTGCAACAAAGTTATAATTTTGACACCAGTCCCATCTCTACTTTTTTAAAAAAAATCACAGATTGAAGATCAAACTGCCAGGAATCTCGGCTTACCAGTTAGTTTTGTAAAAGGATATATTTTTAAACATTTGATAGTCATGTCTTCCCCCAATCTATTCCAAAATAATGTAAAGAATTAATGCTTTTGAACTACAAAGTACGTGTTATTCAAATCATATTTCCTAGCACATTTTGTAATTAAATCTTATATAAGATGCAAACACAAGCTCTCCCTACTTTTTGATCAGAAAGCTCCAAACTCGGGTGTTGGTTTGTTCCAAGTACACATGAACACATTCCCCAAATAGATAGCAATTAAAATTAATATGGGAATTTGTTTCTCGAGCACAAATTCAAAGTTCAGCTTAAGCAATTATTTATTTATTTTAAATTACTTCAAGTCTTCTGCTGGAAGGTGTGGGTGGATTGTTCACCAGTCTCAGTATTGAAAAAACATAAAGATGGTAGTAATTGCTTTGCCAGAACTCCCTTGGCATTTATGGCTCCCAAGGTTTTCAGCTTGGAGAAGTACTTCATCACTGCACAACCTCAGGTACCAGCACTGCAATGGGAAAATGCCATGGGGTTCTGCTAAAGCTAACACATTCCCAAGTGCTTAATAAAACAGCTGCAAAACAACATCTTTCACATCTTTACTCACCACCTGTTGCCCGATGCTGTTAATTAACAGTTCACTCCCGAATATAATCAGTTTTAAATTACCTCTTTTCCATGAATCAATGGATTGTAAGTCATGAGTAGGCTGCATTTCACAAATATTGATCAACATACAAGATATTCTGATACATTATTTTCAATTAGCTGCTGATTAACTATATTTTTTATTCTTTGGTGAGGACATTGCGATCACTACAAGGAAAGAGAGACTGATCCAAAGTCAGTCAGTTTCATTCTAGTGGACACTAATAAATCAATTGGTTTAGTTGGAAATATCCCATTTGCATTTGTTGCTTCTTTCTCTCTAATTGGAGTGCATGCTTGTTACATTATTGGACCTCATAAGATGAACATGTGAAAGTTAATGTTAGGTAATACTGGAAACAATATCATCATTAATAACATGGCAACATAGGCCCAGTGAATATAGCTGCATGTCACAAGAAACAAAAGATGATAATTGACAAAATTCAATAAGCAAGGGACAGAGCTCACGATATAGGTAAGACACACAACAGGGTAAAGTAGAGAAACTTCAATTAACCCTTCCTACCAACAGTACCATTTCTTAGCATACATATCCTTAATTATAAAAAAAAACAAAATAATCCATCAAGTTTGGAGTATCGGAGGCTGAGGGGGTGACCTTATAGAGGTTTACAAAATTATGAGGGGCACAGATAGGGTAAATAGGCAAGGTCTTTTCCCTGGAGTCGGGGAGTCGGTATATGAATAGGAATGGTTTGGAGGGATATGGGCCGGGTGCTGGCAGGTGCGACTACATTGGGTTGGGATATCTGGTCGGCATGCTGTACATCTCTATGATTCTATGACTATAAGTTATATCAAAACTTACACTTAAAAAGTCTGGAATGAATTGAAGGCACTAATTTCAAATCACAAATATAACATCAACAAATTGAACTTTCCTTTCATGCAATCTGTTTTGAATCCTTCAAACTTGTAGAAAATTCTAAAATTCTGTCTTATTTCTGTGCTAGTAAATTCTTTAAAAAAATTATTTTGCAAAAACTCATACCACAAGCTAGACTATGGTTTATACTGCTTACTCATATGTCAGTATAATTTTTATTAAACCTTTATATAGTTTAAGTGACTTCTACACTGTTCAATGTTATAAAGAAACAAAGTTTCTCTTTTGGACATTTTTTACATAAAGTATTCTTCCCAAACATTCAACAAGAAAATCCTGAACGTTCTTCTTACCATCTTCTTAAACCTAAGTAATAATTAAATACTTATTTATTTGTGTGTAGTGTTGTCTTAATTATGAAGAACAAAAATTGCTGGACTATATAATTCAAATCAAAGAACCAGTTGTAGCAGCAATAAAACTTAAGAAAATGAAAAAGGGACAAATGATTGAACAACTACTTCAATAAAAATAAATTCTACGACATTGTGAAAGGTAATTTGAGCCCAGTGTACTATTAAAGAGTGTTAAAAATGTGACATGTATTTTGAAGATTGAAAACAACCAAGTTCTAAACTACAAACTAAAACTGATTTTGAGTAATAACTTAAAAACTAAAGATAAAAACCAAGTCAGCTATATTATTATGTTTGTGACTATTACGAATATTCAGAAAGTATTTATTTTAGAAGCAAACATGTAGGCATTACATTGTGATGAAAATATTGTAAAGAATGTTAAATAATTGCATTTTAAACTGTTTGAACTGTGAGGATTCACCAATTCTGATGGTGTATGGATATTATTTACTAACCTCATTAATTCAGAGCATGTTGGTCATGCACGTTTTAATCAAGTTTCACATACCGGTGAAATTGATGACTCCACTCTAAACATCCTTCTGTGATTATAAGATTGCATGGTAATAATGGAGTCAAAATAGCAGATCATACAACCAGAACAATGCTAAAATCCTAGATGCTAAATTACTGTATTCAAATTATTTCTTACATGAGGGCAGCACGATGGCTCAGTGGTTAGCACTGCTGCCTCACAGTACCAGGGACCCGAGTTCCATTCCAGCCTCAGACGATTGTCTGTGTGGAGTTTGCACATTCTCCCCATGTCTGCGTGGGTTTCTGTTGGGTGCTCTGGTTTCCTCTCACAATCCAAAGATGTGCAAGTCAGGTGAATTGGCCATGTTAAATTGCCCATAGTGTTATGCGCATTAGTTAGGGGTAAATATAGGGTAGGGGAATGGGTCTGGGTGGGTTCGGAGGGATGGTGTGGACTTGTTGGGCCAAAGGGCCTGTTTCCGTACTGTAGGGAATCTAATCTAATCTAATCATTTCCATGATTTCCATTACCACCACTTTAATACAGCCAGTCCCCTGGGCTAGAGCCTCCAATTCATACAATTCCAGATAGGACACACCCCATAAATTGTTAAATTCCCGGTGAAAAAGGGAGCGACAACACCCACTTCCCACATCATATGGTCATAACAAAGTTAACTTAACACAAAGGATTCCATCCCTCATGAACACATTTCCTAGTTCCAATGTATTTTCCATTTTTTTAAAGCAGCCATTTTGACCAGGCACAATTTAACCATGCACACAAATCAGAAATGAGCAGTGAAGAAATACAAGGTATAAGGAAGATATACGACTCGGTCTTTGCCCATGAGTAATAGGTGATATATCTCAGCCATCAAATTGCTTGGTCCTTTTCGTGACTTGAGTATCTGTTCTGGACATTCTTGGTTCAGCAAGTTAGCCGAAGGAAATTGTCCTGTCTCCTTTTTGAAGATGGCCTGCTGACTTGCAATTGTCATTATCTGGCAGTTAGGCCTCAGCTGGATTATTGTGTCTAATTTGGACACCACACTTTAGGAATGATGTTCAGTGCTCGGAGAGGATACAAAGGAAATTTCCTTGAATGGAACCAAGAATGAGGATTTCAATAATGCAGGGAGAGCAGAGGAACTGGGACTCTGCATAGAGCTGAAAATTCTAAGGAGTGGTTTAATAGAGTAACATAGAATGTAAAAGGTTTTGAAGAGCATTAATGAGAAAATATACATCCAGTGGCAAAAGAATCAGTAACTAGAGAACAAATTTAAAATTGTTGGCAAAAAATGCACCAGTGGGATAAGATAAGTTTGTATTAAAATAATGAATGTTATTATAATCTAGAAAACACTGTCTGAAAGGGTGATGGAAGAAGTTTCAATAGAAAGCTTCAAACATGATTGGATAAATTCAAAAACTGTGATGCCATAGAGATGAATGATGTTCTTACAAAGCTATTTACAGCAGTCTTTCAAACCATCTTTGTTTCATTTTTTCTAAAAAAAAACATCTACAATACAATTGTTTCACAGATTTTACAACTTTGAATTTTTCAAATATTGCTGGTAAGACTTTATGAACTAGAACAAATCTGGAATGTTCAGACCAAATTGTGGAAAGTTTAGTGACTTGTGTAGCTATTCTGACATATACTAAATAATATCACCTTATTAAAAACAATGAGAATGAAAGCCTTGCATCAATGTGCAGTTAGAACCTCCTCGCATAAAACAATGTCACATGAAAACAATGAGAACTCATGAATGGATTCCTTGGTTGAGGATAAAAACAGCCCAGCCACACCACAATGCTTTTTTTCTTAGAAAAGTAAATTGCACTTACAAATCAGTCGGTGAAAAATCAATCATTAATAAAACAAAAGTGAAAGTTAAAATTAATGACTGCTTAATGCAAGATGTCCATTGTCATTTTTGTACCATATGGCATTAAGAATTATTGTGAAATTCATAGGGAAGTTGTACTCTTTTAACAAATGATGCATTATAATACTTTACCTATAAATACAACTCTGACTAGTGCTCTGAACCATGTGCTGATGTACTGTGCAGGACAATGTCGGCTAGTAACATTTTAACTTTTGAAGAGGATGGAACATTAAGATTCTACACCCCACAGTGTTTTCGATTAAGTCACATAACTGGAGGCAATTTCAGGCTGAAGCAGTGCTACCATCCATCAGAATTTCAACTTTGGACGTGTAGAAAGCCAAATATCAGACAGCATGATATAGTGCAAGACAACAAACTATTTGCAATCATCCTCCCCATCCCACATGAAACATCTGCAGGAAAGAAAGACAAAATCACTTCATTTAAAATGGGAAAAGTGGCACAGCTGCTTCACAGAACAGCAAGGAATGTAAAATATTTCTGAGTTTTTAATCAGTGGAATTATTTCCTCTTTCTCCAGGTGTGAATTTTCCTCATTTAGGAAAAGAAAGGAGGACTGATCACTGAAATTATTTGATGAATGTGAATTATCAATCCATCTATCAGGATGCTAATTCCAGAAACTTTTGATTAATGAGTCAAAATAAGACATGGGCAAAATTTTATGGGTGCCTGACCAACACAGGCTCAACAATTTTTGTTGTCAACAAGATTTTAGCAGGAACAAATGACATCAGATGGGGAGGGGTGGTGTGTAGAACAGCATCACAGAGCTTACAAAACAATATCAGAAGCCATGATAGGTTTGGGATACTATTTACCAGCAGTGACCATCGCCATGGCCTCCATCATTAAAAAGTTGTAATGTTGGGTTCAGGGGCAGGGCATGTGTCACATGTGAAGTTCGATGTGGTGGATCTCCAGATGGGGAGGACGGATCCAAATGGACTGTTGGGATAGAGCTAGGTTAGGGGGGAGGCTCTGGGAGTCGCAGGTGATTTGGTGTGGCCCAGTGCTGAGTGTCCAAAGAAAGCTGCATTCCCTGTCATCACTTGCCATTCTCTAGACATGATGGATAAAAATCAGTGATGGATGATCTTCATCAGGATGGGTGAAGTCAGTGTCACTTTGATAGCAATAGTGCAGGCTACACATTCGCTGGACATTAAGTCATTGAAGAAACAAGCATATGAAGCAGCCATTTGCAAACCAGAATTACAATTAATTTGCTATCATTTCATGAATCATTGCTATGCATGCAGCGTGATGTGCTTAGGGGTCAGATGTTGGTCCAAAGTGACTTGCAACAGGCCACTGGTGCTTATAAATTGAACATGATGTTGAAGTTAGCAGCAATTATTGTTACAAAAAGGCCAATGTTGGCCAAGGGCAGACTACTATTCCTGTAACTTATAAGGATGCTGTGGCAGCCACACAACATTGCTTCATCATCAAATGAGTGTAACAATGGCCTATACTCAGTGCATGGAGAGAGGTGTGTTCAGTCCTCATATGTATGATAGGTCAACAATGATTTTTCTGAGATCTAAGAGCCTTTTTCACTCCTCGTGTTTCCAAAGTAGGTAATTTTCACTGAGTCTTGTAGCTTTCTGCTTGTGGGATGTTGGTCACTGTGGCTGCCTAAGAAGGTGAAGGCAGCATGGCTTCATGGCTGCTGTGCTATGACATTGCTGACAAGGAGCAACATTAGATTGCCAACATTTGCCTGAGTGCACAGCAGGCTTTCAAAGATGGCATAGGGTGCAAGGGAAACCAATCTTTTGGTGAATAGCCACTGAATTGTTATTCTGGGAATGGTGTATGGTCAGATAGGGCTGGAATCAGATGTGACCAATGCCATGGGATGGGATAGGTAGTTAAGGGTGAGCCTGAAAACTTGCTATTTCTTATGGAAGAAATCCCTTCAAAAACAAAACATGATGCAACTCTTACCAAAAAAAAATTGTCATATTCAGCCTAATGCAATCTAATAAATTGATCATTGCAAAGGTGATTTTTTTGGATATCAACAAAGACATTAATTGATTTTGTGAAGAAGGTGCAAAAAGCAGGAGGGATAATTTCAGGTAAAGGTTTCATCACTCAGCATCGATAACGTACTTGCTGTAGTCTCTCTAAATATGTTTATTGGTTTACCTCTTTGATTTGAAGGTGAAAAAAGGTTGTCCTATTGATAAAATACTCAGAACTTCCAGTAGTCTGATTCTCCTGGTCAATATTCCAAGAAGAATGTTTGTGACTGTCCCAAGTCTCATCTTGATTCTTAATACATTCTAAGGAAACATGTCTTTCCATACTATTGTTAAAAATTTTAATGACTACTTCCTTTTCCAAAGTCCCCTTTTCTGAGGATTCCTTAGACATTCCTACTACTTAAATTGGTTTCCCATCTAAATTTTGATATGTACAGTTTTATTACAATGGAACCATCAGAAACAAAATCAGAAACTGCTGAAAAAAACTCTGCAAATTTGGCATCATCTGTGGGAGAAAGCAAAGTTAATGTGCAGTTCTGAAAAAGGGTCACTGGACCCAAAATGTTAACACTGTTTTGTCTTCACAAATGCTGCCATCCTACTGAGTGTTTCCATCAAACTCTGATTTTGTTTGTGTCTTTAACTTACAGACTAGAACTCCACATAGCTTTTTCTGCAGCTGTTGTACACCTGAGCTTAAAACATAATTATCTCTTCAGGATTGAATTTCAACCCATCTGGTCTGGGACTACACTAACATTTTACTCTAAGATAATCACATTTCACTATATCCTTCCCTTCTTGGAAGTACTGTCTATGCAACCATCTGCATCCCACAACTTCATAGGAATGCTCAAAACTCAAAATAAAACCTTTAAAACACTCTTACTAAGCTTTGGGTGTTTCCTGTAAACCTAAAAATTCCTGTCAACCTAAAAACCTTCTAAACTAGAGCTTGTTTACCTTGTTCAGCAGTTAAAGCTTATCAATGTATATAAAAACCTATTAAAGCTATGCCTTAAAAACTGTTTTTAAAATAAATCACCATGGCTGCAGAAATGCTTACAAATTAATTACTAACTTCAAATAGACAGAAAAAAATTGTGGCTCACTAACCTAGAATCCAAGAACCCAAACTTACAAAAATATATTAAAAATACATGTAAATCACAATATGATTACTTTTTGGTTCCAACTTCTCTTTCTCGTCTGTCATCCATGAGTTTGATTTCTAAAAACACTCTACAGAGCTTTGAGAAGATTTGTCGCTCAGGTTGAGGTTCTGGATGCAGAGCTGAGCTGTAACCTTCTAGCTCAGCGAGCAAACCTATATCCAGAACTATCTGCAGAGTTTTTAGATATTTGCTAATCAGCCTGTTCAGAAACCCTGAAGCAGGTGGGACTTGAATGCAGGTCTCCTTTCTCAGATGTAGGGACTCTACCAACCCACCGTAAGAGCAATTTCCTTATGGGTTCCGAAATAAACATGTGTCCACTTGTAATTGTCTGTGCAAAGTTAAAACTCACATGACACCAGATTATAGTCCAACAGGTTTATTTGGAAGTGCTGGCTTTTGGAGCGCTGCTCCTTCGTCAGGTGGTTGTGGTGACGGAGCAGCGCTATAAAAGCTAGTGCTTCCAAATAAACCTATTGGACTATAACCTGGTCTTGTGCAATTTTTAACTTTGTACACCTCAGTCCAACACCAGCACCTCCAAATCTTGAATATCCAAAGTATCAGAGGTATGCTGCTTCTGATTTCTGACACTTGACACTCTTTTAAATAGGATTTTAGGTTTTCAGAAATGCTAATTTGGAATTCTTCTATAATTGTAATTTCCCTTATAGTCTAAAATCATTCCTCCAGCTTTAGTGATCAAAGCTACTGATCTCAAACCCTTTCTGTTTCCTGTGCAAATTCTACAAATGTCTAGTTAGGTTTCTTAGGAGAGAGATGGCTACAGTGTTGAAGAGACCTTCTGGAGTGTGCCATTACAAAGAACATCTGGAGAGAGATGCAGTGGTTTTGTCGAGGTTCATACCAAACAGCTGTGCCACAGCACCCTGCGCTGTACAGGCTTTTCGCAGGCTGGATGTCAATTGAAAGATCATTTTTGCCTGGAACATCATCAACATGGTGAAAGCAGCTTTTTAGTCTGCCCGAAACCTGCTGGTTTTCATCGCAAAGAATTGTCCTCAACTAAAGTGCCAGCAGACTGGCATGCTACATGTTGAGGGTTTCATTAAAATTTGGAACAGCCACTGGAAAGACACAATGAGGAAAGCCCAAAGTCTAAGGCCTTTCAGTCATAATTGACCAAAGGGCTAGTAACTTTAAAAGCCCATTTCTCTTAAACTTGTAATGAAATGTAGAGTTAATATCACGTAGGTTTATGCCAAAATTTTGCAATTAGCTCGAAGCACCAAAGAGCACAAAGTGCTCATTTGAGAAAAATTTTACAGTATTTTGTCAGACTTGGAATGTTTTGTTAAGTTCTCATGGATATTTTAGGATATTTTAAGAACAAAAATTAAGCTGGGTGATTGCTACTTCTTGGAAGATCTAAACCAAAATAAATAATATTTTAAAATGTTATACTTGTGTGCTCTTCCTGTGAACATAACTGCATTTACAATTCATACATCCACATCTTAATGCAACCTGACCATGAAAAACAGTCTGTTATGTTGTAATTGCAGTTGGTGGTATAGAAACATTCAGACAGTGATACTGCACCAGTAAGTACACCAGAAGAACAAGGATGGTTGGCACACACATGCTAATGTACCACCAGTCAGTGCCAATGTTGTACAGCATTATGAAAATAGATCGATAGAAGTCATTATAAGGGAGGGCATACATTTTTTATTGAATGTCTAAATTCCAATCACATACCCTGATCCAGCTATTCTCCTATTTACTCACACTGCAGCTTGGTCGAAACAATCTTTGTACAAAGCTGAAGAAAATTTGTTGATTTTATTGCCCCTTTCATGAAAGCCAGAACCGTAATAGCACATGTGTAACAACTCACTTCCTGCAATGAATACATACATACAGACAAAATTGTATAAAAACTGATGCAGGGCAAGCAAAAACAATGTCTTAAAGAGGCAAAAAATAACTAAGCAACAGCCAAACATGCAAGTACTTTTTCAGTTTTAGTCACAAAAACGTAATGTTTCTTTAATACAACTACATTGACAAATATTCACTCACTCCGCTACCAATACTTAGGAGCAGCAGCATGTACCCTCTACAAGATGCACTGCAGAAATTCACCAACATTCTAAGACATCATCTTCCCAATTGAGCTCTTTTTTGAGAATACTTCTTTCTTTTCAAATCTCCTTATAATGCTCCCTGTTAAAGAACATTTACTTGTAAACTTCAGTTATGTTTCCCCAGGTGTTACTTCACCCCATTTACTACAAAACTGAAAAGATGGGCTCCGTGAAATATAGTTGATGAGACCCTTTACCCCAGTGGCACAGATTGGGCACTGTCAGCTATTATTTGGGGTTCCTTCTTCTGCTTGAATTGCGTAACCAAGAGCTTGTGCGCTGGAGAGTTCAATGTTTCTCAGTGAGACATACCAAGGAAGGCACTGCAGCTGACAAAACACTAGAAATGGACACACTCACATTAATAGGCCCCTGAAGACTGAAAAAGCCAAATAAAGAAGAGTGTATCTAATGGATTTAGAAGGCAGGGGTAGAGGTTTGAGTTGGTGTTGAGGCAAAATAGAAAGGAACATCAACTTTGTAGCGGTATGGAATGACAATCAAGCTGAGCTTTACTTTGAGTTTGGCAGAGGAGTATCTAACTGAACCTCGACTAAAGCACTTATCCCAGCTATTGCCAATGTCGCAATGGCAGAAATATCACACACCAAACAGCACGTCAGTAATATGCTAGGCTAAATAGGCTGGTATGCAAAGATGCAAATCCATAGAACACATCGCAGCCATGTAGTAAATCTAAGCAAGCACTAGAGGGCCTGAAATGGTGCCAATGTTCCATCAGGCGTCATCTATTTAATCCCATTCCTGAAAGAGCGGTGAGTGTTGTGAAGGCCTGTTTCTGAACCTGTTGGATTACTTTTCAGCTTAAGAAAAGACAGAAGTTTTCATATCACAGCTACAACAAAATACGTATAAACCTCTTTAACAGAACAGTACTGAACTTTACATGCAGAAGTATAAATTCTGTAATATGTCGCCAAAACATTACTTTTGGACTCTGGATTACTAGTCTAGTGATATGACTACTTCCCCACCTCCTCCATTGGCCTTGCCAAATGAAGTAGGAAATTGGATGAGATGTAACAGGTGATCAATCTGTTGTCTGTTCCATGTCAGTCACAGCACATTGTGCAGCATTTTCACCAGAGTCCCAAGATTCCACATTAAAAGTTTCACTTTAGAGCTTGAGCACAAACACTGAGGCTGAAACTTCAGTGGACTACTGATTACAGAATACAGCACTGCAGGAGGTCCGTTCTTTCAGGTGTGATGTTAAACTGAAGTCCAAACTGCCTGCCTGAGGAGACAGAAAAAATGCACAGTGCTATGTCAAAGAAAAGCAGATATTTACAATATCCTGGTCAATCCTGAATGCTCAATCGACATCATGAAAGGAGATTATCTAGTCACTATCACATTAAAGTTTACTCTGCCTCGTTCCAGTGTCTTCTGCAATATAACTTACAGTGATCATGAGGGATTTCAGTATGCAGGTGGACCGGGATGTCAGGTTGGTAGTGGTTTGCAAAGAAAGGAATTTGTGGAACGTCTATGTTATGGCTTTTTGGAACAGCTTGTGATGGAGCCCAGTAGGAAACAGGCAATTCTGGATTTATTGTTGTGCAATGAGGCAGACTTGATAAGAGAACTTAAGGTGGAGGAACCCTTCAGAAGCAGTGATCATAACATGTTCAAATTTACTCTGCAATTTAAGCGAGAGAATATAGAATCAGAAGTAACACTATCTCAGCTGAATAAAGCCAACTGCAGAGGCATGAGGGAGAGGAGCCTAGCAGAAAAGACAGTGGAACAGTAATCGCAGGAGTTTCTGGGAGCAATTCAGAAGTCACAGCAGAGATTCAGCCTGAAGAAAAAGAAGCATAGTACAGGGAGGATGAGGGAACCACGGCTAACTAGGGAAGTCAGGGATAGCATAGAAGCAAAAGAGATAGCATATAAAGTAGTGAAGAAAAGTGGGAAACCAAAGGACTGGGATGTATACAAAGACCAACAGAGGGCAACAAAAAAGAAATAAGGAGGGAGAAGATCAAATAGGAGGGTAAGCTAGCCAGTAATAGAAATGAAGATTGTAAGAGGTTCTTCAGATACATAAAGGGCAAAAGAGAGGCAAAAGTGGACATTGGACCGCTGGGAAATGATGCAGGAGAGATAGTAGTGGGGAACAAAGAAATGGCTGAGGAACTGAATAATTACTTCACATCAGTCTTCACAGTGGAAGACATGAGTAATTTCCCAAGAATTCAGGAGAGTGAGGGTGCAGACCTGAGTATGGTGGCCATCACCAAGGAGAAGGTGCTAGAAAAGCTGAATGGCCTGAAGGTTGATAAATCACCTGGACCAGGTGGACTACATCCTAGAGTTCTAAGGGAGATAGCTGAAGAGATAGTGGATGCATAAGTGGTAATCTTTCAGGAATCACTAGAATCAGGGACGGTCCCAGAGGACTGGAAAATCACGAATATAAACCCTTGTTTAAGAAAGGAGTAAGGCAGAAGACGGAAAATTACAGACCAATTTGTCTAACCTCGGTCATGGGTAAGATCCTGGAATCCATTGTGAAGGATAAGATTTCTGAATACTTGGAAGTGCAAGGTAAAATAGGGCAAAGTCAGCTTGGTTTCATCAAGGGGAGGTCATGCCTGACAAATCTGCGAGAATTCTTTCAGGAAGACATTTGACAAGGAGCCACACAGGAAGCTACTGAGTAAGATAGGGCCCATGGTGTTAGAGGCACAGGAAGCTACTGAGTAAGATAGGGCCCATGGTGTTAGAGGCTAGCCTGAATAGAAGCTTAGCTGTCTGGCAAAAAGTATACAGTGGGGATAAAAGGGTCTTTGCTGGAAATGTGTTGCTGGAAAAGCGCAGCAGGTCAGGCAGCATCCAGGGAACAGGAGAATCGACGTTTCGGGCATAAGCCCTTCTTCAGGAAGGGCTTATGCCCGAAACGTCGATTCTCCTGTTCCCTGGATGCTGCCTGACCTGCTGCGCTTTTCCAGCAACACATTTCCAGCTCTGTTCTCCAGCATCTGCAGACCTCACTTTCTCCTCTCCATAAAAGGGTCTTTCTCAGGATGGCAACTGGCGGCAAGTGGTGGGACCACAATTTTACACTTTATACATTAACGATCTAGATAACGGAACTGAGGGTGTTCTAGCTAAGTTTGCAGATGATACAATGATAGGTTGACGGACAGGTAACACTGAGGAGGTGGGGAGGTTGCAGAAAGATTTGGACAGGTTAGAGGAGTTGGCAAAGAAGTGGCTGATGGAGTACAATGTGGGAAAGAGTAAGGTCATGCACTTTGGTAGGAAGAATAGAGGTATGGTCTATTTTCTAAATGGGAAGAAAGTTCAGAAGTCTGAAGTACAAAGACTCTTAGAAGTTCTAGTCCAGGATTCTCTCAAAGTAAAGTTGCAGGTTGAGTCAGTAGTTACGAAAGCAAATGCAGTGATGGCATTTATTTCAAGAGGACTTGAATACAAAAGCAGGGATGTACTTGTGAACCTCTATAAGGCTCTGGTCAACTCACATTTGGACTATTTTGCACAGTTTTGGGCCTCAGGAAAGATGTTTTGGCCCTAGAGCATGTTCAGAGGAGATTCACGAGAATGGTCCCAGTAATGAATAGCTTAACTTATGAGGAACATTTGAGGATTCTGGGTGTATATTCAATGAAGTTTAGAAGGATGAGTGGGGACCTAATTGAAATTTACAGAATACTGAATGGCCTGGACAGAGTAGATGTTGGGAAGATGTTTCCATTGGTAGGACCCAAGGGCACAGCCTCAGAGTAAAGGAAAGACCTTTTAGAACAGAGATAAGGAGAAACGTATTAAGTCGGAGAGTGGTGAATCTAGGGAATTCACTGCCACAGAAGGCTGTGGAGGCCAGGTCAGTGAATATATTTAAGACAGAGATAGTTCTTGATTGTAAAGGGGATCAAGGGCTACAAGGAAGCAGGAGAATGGGGTTGAGAAACATATCAGCCATGATTGAATGGTGGAGGAGACTTGATGAGCTGAATGGCCTAATTTCTGCTCCTATGTCTGATGGTCTTATGATCTTATAACAGTGACCATGGTTCAAAATGCTTTGATAACTACATGATGGTTATGAAAAGCATCATATAAATGGAGGTCTTAATTTACTTTATTTTTGGATTCAGTCAAATCTGAACTCCAATATAACATAGAGGCTAGTGATAAATCACAGCATCTAGACATGCAGGCATCTGATAACCTTTTCTTTGCAAAGAATCTTAATAATAACTTGCATTCATATTGCATGTTTATGACATTAAAATATCCTCACAGAGAAATTTGATGTTGAATCAATAAAGGAAGTCACATGACACCAGATTACAGTGGGCGGCACGGTGGCACAGTGGTTAGCACTGCTGCCTCACAGCGCCTGAGACCCGGGTTCAATTCCCGCCTCAGGCGACTGACTGTGTGGAGTTTGCACGT
>NC_057743.1:32920743-32948076 GCF_004010195.1 Chiloscyllium plagiosum
AAGGGGTAAATGTAGGGGCATGGGTGGGTTGCGCTTCGGCGGGTCGGTGTGGACTTGTTGGGCCGAAGGGCCTGTTTCCACGCTGTAATGTAATCTAATCTAATCTACAGTCTGACAGGGACTATAACCTGGTGTTGTGTGACTTCTGATTTTGTCCACCCCAGTCCAACACCAGCACCTCCACATTGAGTCAAAAAAAGGGCATAGTAGGAGAGTTGATCTAAAGTTTGGTCAAAAAAGTGGGAAGTTATGGCTTAAGAAGATTAAGTAACAGAGGAGAGAGTTGAAATACAGGATGACAACCTGTAACCAGTGGAGTGCCAGAAATCAAATGTATTATTTATATCTGACTTAGATAAAAGAAGTGAATTTACTATTGGCATTTTTGCAGAAGACACAAAAATAGGTGGGAAGGCAAGTGGTGAGGATCACACAAAGAGTGCAGATGTTTATGGATAAATTAAATGAGTGGTAAAAACTAAGCAGATGGAATGTAACATGGGAAAATGTGAGGTTTTGGACTTTAATCGGAAGATTAGAGGAGCTAAATATAATTTAAATTGAGAAAGATTACAGAAAGCTGCAGTTTAGAGGGATTTGGGAGTCCTCATTAGTAAATCACTAAAAGGGTGCCATATAAGTTCACGTAATAGAGAAGGCAATTGGAATATTGGCCTTTATTTCAAAGGAAATGGGTACAAAAATGGGGAAATCTTGTTAAAACTTTACGGGCCACCACTGAGATCACACCCAGAATATTATGAACAATTTGGTCCCTTATCAAATAAAAGATATATTGGTATTTGGATGCAGTCCAGAGAAGGTTCATTAGGTTGACCTTGGGCATTGATGGACTGTCTTATGAGGAGAGGTTGGGAGGTTGGGTCTGTACTTATTAGAGTTTAGAAGCATAAGAGATTACTTTATTAAAGCATACAAGTCTCTTAGGGGACTTGACAGGGTAGATAAAAAGAAAAGCTACGAGACGGTACTTAAAACAGCCTCATTAAACCCTTCATTTCTACGTTAGGTTCTCCTTATATCAAATCAATCTTGCACATTGGATTGTCCAGCCTGTTAGAAGCAAGCCAAAGAACAGAGCTGATGAGCCAGAATGTACCACTTTTGAACATAGACTTCTAAAAAAGGGAGTTTGTAAGCAGACTCACTTGTAAATTTCCAGGTATTCAAACTAATTAACCCAAAACATCCCTTTGATCTTTTGGTGCAACCAAACAAGTGCCTCTGAGGGACAGCAGGAGTCAGCTACAATGCGAGAAAGCTGAATTGTCATGCACACTATTGGCATTACAATGTCACAAATTATTAACACTGCACATGCTATTTTAGCTCCTTCAAGCCACTGAAGGAACTAACTTAGAATAAATAGGTAATGAGTAACTCCATTTAATCTATGCAGAAGTTTCAGTTTGACTGTTTCCCTGGCTCTCTATCAAAGCCGGGTCATTTTGATTAATTTTATTTCTTCTTCCTTCTGTCTTTGTCCTTGGACAAAGCAGATCCAGCAGATGCATTGCTTGCAGTAGTTAATTATTTCCATGACAGAAGAACCTAGAGTAATCACCAATTGTCACTGCATAATAAAGTACCATGAAAATGAGGGTGGCACAGTAGTTTATTGGTTGGCACTGCTGCGTCACAGTGCCAAGGATGCGGGTTCAATTCCAGCCTTGGGCAACTATCTATGTGGAGTTTGCACATTCTCTGGTTCTTCACTGGGTGCTCTGGTTTCCTCCCACAGTCCAAACATGTGCAGGTTAGGTGGATTAGCCATGGGAAATTGCCCTGTAATGTCCATGGATCCGCAGGCTATGTGAGTTAGCCATGGTAAATGTGGGATTATGGGGATAAGGTGGGGCTTTATCAAGAAGAAAAAGATGATGATCTTTGGAGGGTTGGTGCTGATTTGCTGAATGGTCTCTTTCTGCACTGTAGGGATTCTATAATTATATGAAATAGTGTCCAGGGATCTGCAGACTAGGTGGATTAGCCATGGGAAATGCAGAGTTCCAGGTAGGGGACGGATCTGGGTGGGATGCCTTTGAAGTGTTAGTGTGGACTCGATGGGCTGAATGGCCTGCTTCCACACTGTAGGGATTCTATGAAAGGAAAGAGACGAGAGTGAGATAATTGGACAAGAAAATGAGAAATACTATTAATTGTAATAATAAGCTATGCTCACAGAAAGGTTATTAGTGACTTAAAATACAGTGAATGAGTATCACATCACAAATACTGCATCCAAAAAGACCTACCAAAATATCAGCATCCAATATCATCTGGAAGGGAAGTTCTTCAACCTAGATTATTTCTGGACAATGACAAAGCTCACCACCATGAACATCGACAACCTTCAGTTTGTGGATGACTGCTGCCTGATAGTTTATTCCACATAGACATTACAAAAGATGCTCAAACTTTTCAACATCTCAAATATGACATGTAGGCCTGTGTTTTAACATTGCAAAATGAAGGTCATCCACCCGCCTTTCCCAGGCCAGATTAGCATCCTTACCATCATCTACTTGAAAGGGGTGGCTTCAAAGTTTTTGGAGCCCTTCCCACTTATAAGGAGTCATCTCTTCCAAGGGACTACCATTGGTGAGGAAGTCCAACACTGAAACAATGGTCCCAGCATTGCCTTTTTCAAGCTGCAATATGTCTTTGACAAAACAGTTAAATGAAAGGTTGTGGTGTGTTGATTACTCTCATCTACTGCAGTGAAATCTGGACCATGTGCTGACAAATTAATATCCTTGAGACTTTCCATCAATGGTGCCCATGTCAAATTCTGGGGATCAAACGGAAGGACCGACATGTAGTGATTGTAATGAGGTCAGTCAGGTCCAATCAGGGAGCCCTAACTAACAGATATAAAGAGGATTATCAGAGGTTCTGGTCACTCCAAGAGCTGGCACTGAAGAAGCCCATCCAGTATGAAGTATTATGTACATGTAAATAAAGGGTAATGTAGTGACAGGGTATCGACCTATGTGGAGTTATTTCAGTGGCAATGAGAAAAAACATACACTACAGAATAAATTCACTCGTAACGGTAGTCTTTGAATTGGGGTAAGCATTTCTGGCATCATGCGGTTATTTGGGAAACTTGACTCGTTCGATCCTATCATCGAAGACTGAGCCATTGTGTGGAAAGAATGTCATTTTTTCCAGGCAAATGATAGTAGGGCAGATAAAAAGCATCGAATAATTCGCCTGACCACTTGTGCACCCGTGGTTTTTTCAGTTATTAGAAGCTTAACTTTTCCTGAGGCACTAGTTACTAAATCCTTTTAAGAGTTGACAGATTTCTTAAGGAATGTTACAACCCCAAGCCTCGTCGATTTCTGAGATGCTATTGGATTTACCCAGTAGTTCAAGAACCAGGGGAATCCATGTGGGATTTTTGACAAGGTTAAAACGATTGGCAGAGGCATGTGACTTTGGTTTATCCCTTAATGAGATGCTGAGAGAAATTAATAAGCTAACCGTGCTAAAGCGCCTGCTAGCTGGCCTTTGTTCAAAATTGTATCCTGATAAGTGCCCAATGTTCAATCTTTGTGCAGACTGTGAAGTCCCATTTTAATTAGATAAACTGAAAGTTTGTTACTTATCAATATTTTGAAATTAGGCCCAAGATTGTCTTAGCTGTGGCTACAGTTAATTTTGAAATGGAGTTGAATTAACATATGGTTGATTAGCAATCTTACTGTGACACCACACACAAATAAAACTCTGCATGTGAACATCAATTTTAAGAGAGCTGAATGAACAGCCAGACATTGTCATATAAATTTCCACAGCTGGAAATAGAGATTCCATCACCCAAAATGCCTCCACAGTATAAGCAGCAAGTATTTAACTCATATAAGTAGAATGACCACATGTTCAACATATTCCTCATTCTCAGTTGGCTGAAGTACTTCCCCCACAATGTAGCTGAGTTTTAAAACTCACTGAGAAACACAGGCAAATATTCATGCTTCATTACTCCAAAGTGCAACACCTTGGAAATGCAGTGCACTGAGATATGGTACTGCTGCTGAAAAACACAAACATGTCAGCAACAAAAGCACCACAATTCAGCAGCCAAATTTAAAGTACACATGCAAAAGTGTCATTTTCAATTTCAAGGGTATGAAAAATAATAAATAAAATGGAACAATCTTCCACCTTGCAACCCACAATTATCAATAGTAGTCACAAGTTCACCCTTAAGGCTTTTTCCTTCCTTCTAAAAATTCCTCTCCTCCCAAATGTCACTTTTCTCCCTCAATCCATAAGCTTTTAAAACACAAGCTTAGTTTCACCAACTCACGACTTACTCAATTATCTCTACTATATTCTCAACTTTAAAAATGTCCTACACAGATTAGGTATTTGGCCCTTTGTGATGTTGCATACTGGAGCATTACTGGTTAATGCATTGATTAGAATACAGGTACGTACTCACAATTCACCTCTACATTAATTACTTGTTTTGATATTTTGTTATGAAGAGAAACAACGCAATCTCCCCAGTGGTAGGGATGGGGGAACCTTCTCTCCAAAAACAGATGCATTGGCTGATATCTTTTTGAGTCATAGAGCCACAAGCATCAAGTCAAGGGAGTAATTCTTTCCTTTCTTGTGCTGTGGAATTTCACCAATATGAGAGCCACAGACACTCACCAGGTGCGAAATCATAGCTATTATTCCACAATTTGCCACTTCAGACACTGTGCAGTAGAACAGCAGGTCTTCTTTCCCATTCTGTGAATCATCAACCTGCTGAACAGTGAAATGATCATTTCTATCCATAGAATGACCCACGATTTCTGTGTTATTTTCCTAAAAGAATATTGCAAATAAACTGCATTTTGTTTATTTCAATTTTATGAGATTGCCATTTTCTCTGATCTTCTTTCCATTTTGCTCTGGAGTTAGCTGTTAGGATCTCTTTCATTACCATGTGAATTCTACACTTACATTTGTAACAAGTGAAAAGAGTTTTCAGTACAGGAAGTATCTCAATTACATTATGTTGACTCAATATTATTACAATTACAGTTCTTCCTTGATGTTTTTCCCTTCCTAGTTGATGCTCTATAATTACAAAACTGCAAAAAGAAATATTTTTATTAAAAGCTTCAATCTATATTTTGAGAACACTTCATGCCAACCCCTCTCCAAACCGTTCTGAAAAGTCTGCTCAAATTTTGGCTGTTGTGATTCCACCATAGCAACTAAGGCAATCCACAACAGCCTAAAACAATCAACATTTGAAATAATGCAAATCTTAACATTCTTATATTTTAAAAAGCCCATCTCAAAATGTTAACAGATTTCTTTAAAAAGTCTAAAATCTGGATCCAGATCTTCATCGTTGCTAAAAACAATTCTTCTGTGGGTCTTACTCAAGTTTACCAATTTTAATTGGAGTCCATTCATCCAATCATCTTTTGGGATATAATCTGTTTGATTGGAAACAATAAAGTTCTTCAGTGGAGGAGGTAACAATTATGTGCAGTCTCTTAATGCGGATGGGTCAACTGGAGGTATTATAAATATCAAATCATTCAAATTAAACAATTAGAACAAAATTAGACGTGTTTAAGCTTAATTCAAACTATCCAATGTTTTAAATCAAATTAAATAATTTCAATTTAACAGATGTATAATAGAAATTCAAATGTAATTATTTAAAATTCGCAGCAAACTATCAATTAATAATTTTAAAAGCTGAAAAGTTACGATGATGAAAACAAAATCCGCATCTTATGGTGGGTGCCATATGAGGTATTTTATGTAGTGATTCTCTTGCTCCCTCTAATGCCTGTTGTCAGTAGTGCAGTTTGAACTGACAATTCACTTATGTAGTATCGCACAGGATTAAAAACGCATTTCACATTCCTAATTGTCTTAATTGGGCAAAATAAAAATGTCTCTAAAGATATGTTGCTTATTGGTTAGCTGCTTACTATACAATAAATCCAGACTCTTACTTTAAATTACATATCTTGGTCAGCTGATTTTATCCAAGTGCAAGATTTGGCATTATGCAGCATTATCAGGTGTATTAAAAAATATATTATTTCTTACAATGTGGAAAAAATAGAAGTGAAGTGCTTATTTAACGTACATTCCATCCAAATAGGGTAAATAGTGTGGTCATAGAACAACCTGACCAGGTACAGAAACCAGTTCCACCCTGAACCTCTTTACTGTCGGCTGTGAAACTACCCTCCCCAGACTCAGGAATTCAGAGATCCTAACTCGAACCAACTGAAATTCTCAATTTGATTAGAGTTTTCTCCCAGTGAACTCTGGCAGTTCAAACCATATTGATTTTATCAGATTTGTAGAGCTGATAATTTTATATATTCCACACAAGCCTCATTTTTAATCTGCTTTAAACTACAGAATACAAAATAACAAATCACAGTATGGTGCAAAACAAAACTTTGAAATAATTACCTGACAAAATAGGGTTCTAAGTCTATTCTTTGATGTAGTACACTGCATTGTACTACATTGTCAGCCATCTGGAGAAAAGCAAAGTAATGCAGGATGAACATAGAACATAGAACAATACAACGCAGAACAAGCCCTTTAGCCCTCGATATTGCGCCAACCTGTGAACTATTCTCAGCTCATTCCCCCTACACCATCATCCATGTGCTTATCCAAGGATTGTTTAAATCTCCCAAATGTGGCTGAGTTAACTACATTGGCAGGTAGGGCATTCCCTGCCCTTACCACTCTCTGAGTAAAGAACCTGCCTCTGACATCTGTCTTAAATCTATCATTCCTCAATTTGTAGTTATGCTCCCTCATACAAGCTGATTTCCCTGTCTATCCTATCTAATCCTCTGATCATCTTGTATGTCTCTATCAAATCCCCTCTTAGCCTTCTTCATTCCAATGAGAACAGACCCAAGTCTCTCAGCCTTTCCTCATAAGACCTTCCCTCCAGACCAGGCAACATCCTGGTAAATCTCCTCTGCATCTTTTCCAATGCTTCCACATTCTTCCCAAAATATGGTAATCAGAACTGTACACAATATTCCAAGTGTGGCCGCATTAACAGCATGATATTGTGGCTCCGGAACTCAATCCCTCTACCAATAAAACCTAACACACTGGATGCCTTCTTAACAGCACTAACAACCTGGGTGGCAACTTTCAGGGATCTATGTACATGGACTCCAAGATCCCTCTGCACATCCACACTACCAAGAATCTTTCCATTGACCCAGTACTCTGCCTTCCTGTTATTCTTCCCAAAGTACATCACCTCACATTTAGCTGCAATGAACTCCATTTGCCACCTTTCAGCCCAGTTCTGCAGTTTATCCAAGTCCCCCTGCAATCTGTAACATTCTTCGAAACTGTCCACTACTCCACCAACTTTAGTGTCGTCTGCAAATTTACTAATCCATCCATCTATGCCTGCGTCGAAGTCATTTACAAAAATGACAAACAGCAGTGGTCCCAAAACAGATCCTTGTGGCACACCACTAGTAACTGGACTCCAGGCTGAATATTTTCCATCAACCACCACTCGCTGCCTTCTTTCAGAAAGCCAGTTTCTAATTCAAACTGCTAAATCACCCTCAATCCCATGCCTCTGCATTTTCTCCAATGGCCTATCATGTGGAACCTTATCAAAGGCTTTACTGAAGTCAAATTGTTGCAACATCCATTCCTCACCCTGCTCTATCCATGTCTCCGAATTGGCCACAACATCGAAGTCCCAGGTACCTATCCACACTGCAAGCTCACCTGCCTTATTTCAGATACTTCTGGCATTGAAGTAGACACACTTCAAACCAGCTTGCTGTCTGCCAGCACATTCCTGTGACCGTGAAATCCTGTCCCTGCCCTACTTACTCTCATCCTCCTGTGCACTGGAACTACACCTCAGGTTCCCATCCCCCTGCTGAGCTAGCTTAAACCCACCTGAATAGCATCAGCAAATTTCCCACCCAGGTTATTAGTACCTCTCTGATTCAAGTGAAAACCGTCCTGTTTGTACAGGTTCCACCTTCCCAGAATGAGCCCCAATTATCCAAGTACCTGAAACCCTTCCTCCTGCACCATCCTTGCAGCCACATGTTCAGCTGAAATCTCTCCCTATTCCTTACCTCACTATCACGTGGCACGGGTAACAAATCAGAGATAACAACTCTGTTTGTTCTACCTCTCAGTTTCCTCCCTATATCCCTGAAATCCTGCCTTGCATCCCTATCCCTTTTTCTACCTATGTCGTTGGTCATAGAAGATCAGTAACATTCTCCATTCCACCAGCAGAATATCATCTTCCCTCTTATACCCTATTCTCACTACCTGTACAACTGCAGAAATCTCTCATCGAGGCTGCTGATCCACCACAATTATTATTGACTACAATATCTTCCCTCACTTGCTGTCAGCTACCCAAACCCAACATCACTATTGTTCCAGACATCCAGATAGGTTTTGTAATACTTTTCCTGCAATTCTGCCACATTTCTTGTCAAAGCCCACCTGTCATTCAGGCCCCTATAAATTTCCACTCCCACTTTGTGATTAGTTAAATGTCAAACATTGCACTACAAATTCTAAAATACAGGAATAGAAAATTGATTCCTGACACAGTTTGGGGTGTAGATTACATTACAGTGTGGAAACAGGCCCTTCGGCCCAACAAGTCCACACTGACCCGCCGAAGCGCAACCCACCCATACCCCTACATTTAGCCCTTACGTAACACTACGGGCAATTTAGCATGGCCAATTCACCTGACCTGCACATCTTTTGGACTGTGGGAGGAAACCGGAGTACCCGGAGGAAACCCACGCAGACACAGGGAGAACGTGCAAACTCCACACAGTCAGTCGCCTGAGGCGGGAATTGAACCTGGGTCTCCGGCGCTGTGAGGCAGCAGTGCTAACCACTGTGCCACCGTGCCACCCATTCCTTTATCAGCCTACTGTCCATTCCTGTAGGTGGATTCCTTTATCAGCCTACTGTTCCCATTGGCAAACTGCAAGTGTACAGTACTTCCAGTCTTTTGCTTATTCCCATTTTCCAAATGATTGAGAATAAAATTTAAAGTGTTAATAGCTTCCACACACCTGATTTTGCAGGAAGGAAATTTTGTAATGGTGGAACCCGCCATCAGCTGAAAACATTGCAGCTGCATGTGGTCTATTAAAGAGATTCCTAGTCAAGCTAAGAGGCTCTGATCATGGCCAAAACCCTCCTTCCCAAATCTACTTATTAAATTTCACTTGTAAATAAATACTTTCCCCTCCAGTGATTTCACTTTATTTATATGTACATCATCATTATTTGTTAAGATTAGCTTAGTCAAAAAGCTAAATGTACTAGCATGGTTCCTGGTTAGCAAACATTGTAGGAATTCAGGACATTTTGTTTATTCTAGAAGGCTAAATGTGTTTTTATTGTTCACTCTTTATTGAATATTCATGTTTACGTCCAGTATTGTACTTATCACTTCTTGGGAGCATGGCAAAACTTGCTGACTTAGCTAGCATTTCCTTCTATGCATTGTGACTGATATAATCCAGGATCACTCCTCACAGGGATAACTGCAATTATATTGGTGAATTCCAGGCTCTGCAAGCACTTGCAACCAATATACTAAGATTGACAAACATTTGGACAATCCTGACACTGCACTTTAGGATTCTTAATTTTCCACTTTAACAGATTGTTTCCACCACATCCATAGTATGACTAAATGGGGTAGCACACTTAAAATCAAGCACCACCCTTCCTGGAATCATCACAGAAGTTGAAGATTTTTTTTATGAAGTATGCAAAATTCCCTGATTTTTCTGACTTTTAGACTCAGATTGATGGAAACTATGGACCAGGTTTCTGTGCTTAACAAGAATATATAACAAATAAAAAGATTTGAACCACAGATTAACAATGAGCTGTCCTAAGGAACCTTCTCATAAATTCCCTTCTATGCTCAGACATACAGAAGGGGAAAAATATGGGTCATGTTGGCAGAGAGAAAGACCGGGAAGGCAAATCAATAGTCCCTGTCTACAGAGTTTGCTGAAATGATTTGTGCCAGTCAGAATGCTGTCTGTCGATCTTCCTTCTCTTTTCGTCTATTTGCGAGAGGCACAGGGTGACTGATTCCCAATTATAAGGGTCTTAGAATTATAAATTATGTCATAGCTTACAGCTTAAAGCCCAGAATTGTTGAAGGATTGCTCCATGTTTTTAAAAATAAGTAAGTTCTGTTTACACAACTACTTGTTCAAGCAGTAGTAGAAGCTTAGTTTGCTTATGAGGTAGAGGCAATAGGTCTGTATGAGAAGAGATTTGGCTAGTAACAAGTAATTGATTGGTCTTTGGACTAGTGTTATTGCTGACAAAGGCCTTCTGACTGCCAGCGTATGTGACTGGTTTCCGGGTAGGGGTGTGAATGTTTTGGCAGGACCTCTGGAGGAAGAATTGTTTTGCTCTGCAGTTAAAAAAAAGCCTGAATTTGACCAGTTTATTTCTACTTTAATAAGTGACTTAGAATTATCAAGTATAAGTCACTATAAACACTATTTCAGCAACTATAAACACTAGTCCAAAGGCCAATCAATTACTTGTTACTAGCCAAATCTCTTCTCATACCACACCCGTTGCCTCTACCTCATAAGCAAACTAAGCTTCTACTACTGCTTGAACAAGTAGTTGTGTAAACAGAACTTACAATGAGTGTCAAGTTACTTATTTTTTTAAAAATGAAGCAATCCTTCAACAATTCTTGGCTTTTAAAACAAACAGTACTTTTCCTATTTGAATCCATAATCACAATTACAATTACAGGAAAATAACAAGATATGGTCTTTGTACCCAAGATTTCAGGCCCTTCAAATGTCATTTTTCTATGCCTCGATTCTCCCCGGAATCCCTCTTCCAATCCTCCATTGCTCAATCACACTCATCATCCCACCATTGATTCACCAATACCAATCCCAAGCTTCGATGCAAACTGCCATTCTACTGGTTGAATTAAAGAAAAACACTGATCTAAATCCGAACTGTACAAAGCCAATTTATGCATACCACCTTTAAGCAAACACGTGTCAGGTGCCATTAGATTTTCACATGCCACTGACTTCATCTTGAAGGTCAGATGCAATTTTTAAAAAATTAACACTAATTAGCATTCATGGTATGCAAACATATTGCAACGTATTCCAAATATGAGCATTCTGCCAGCATGAAATTTGTCACACTGTAGACATACTGCTAACCTTACCTCTCCACCTCAACCCACAAATGGGAAATTAAGGTTTTGCAACCTGCCTAATTTAGCCACCCGACAGACATTTCCCATTCTAGCAGGCTCTATAAAATACCCCCAATGACTATTGTATTGTACAATTCAGCATATTCAAATTCAAAAAGTCCAAATCCTTTTGGTAGTTTAATGACATAGTTAAACTAGATGTTGCAATGGCAAGGAGTGGTTTATCCTGAATTTAAGTAAGATCATATCATGAAGCAGCAACCCACAGTTTCTGGTGATATAAAACACAAAAATAGCTGGAGCAATTTAATGAACATGAAATGCATACACATCCCACAATATCCATTTTGTTTATCCAGTATTTCTGGATCACATTTCTATTTCTCTAATTCTGCTGTTTCCTGTAAAACTAAGAGTCTCCTCACAGGGAACAAGTGGAAGAGTAAAGGGAAATCTAACTGATTACATTTTTCCAAGCAAATTCAATTCAACATGATTAGAGAACAGCAGAGGCCAGGAAATAATTCATCAATCCACCTTTCAGTTGTATCATCAGTAGAGATGAAAAAGGGAAAAAGAATGTGCAAAATAATAAATTAATCATTTAAAAAAACTAAAGGCAACATCTTGTAAGCCTGAAGATTCTTAGATTCAGATGCTTTACAACTTTAGAAAATGCTATGGTTTTTGTTTTACAAACTGTAATTCAACTCAAAATTAATACATTTTCTGCTCCTTCAGATTGTAAGGTAACCTAATACAATTACAAAAGTGGTAGAAACTTTCTAGGTTAATTGGAATGGCTGCTTCCAAATGTTTGGTAATCCATCAGTGCAGAAATGCAAATAAAGTTTTATGTTTATACTTGAAGCTTCCATAAGAATTATGGAATTATTTCTGCTCAAATTATTAATTTTGAATGGGAAATAAATCAATGGGACACTTGGCTTCTCAGTTACTTGCCAAGCAACCTGCAATTTTGAATGTGAAAGGAGGTCACCACAAAAATAAATTACTTAGTATAATTAAAAACAATTTATTTTTATAATGAAATATATAACAACTTTTCAGTGGTAAAGTTCCCAGCAGGTGTATTGCATCTCTGTCTTTTAACCAAGGGTTCGATTAAAGAGATTTTTCACCTAGTTGGGACCTCTGTAGTTGTGTACATGTATGTTTAAGAGGGTACATCTTAAACTACTGACAACCACTACCATGTTGACAGGACGTGATGTATTTTGAACACTTGAAAAAGGAGTGGAGGTAGGCCATTTGGCCTATCAAGACGGCTCCGCATTTGTACCACAACTTCTAATCAGTCTGTAAAATGCGCAGTATAGATTAGATGCATTGTACCTAATTTCACAGTGGAGAAAGTGAGGTCTGCAGATGCTGGAGATCAGATATGGAACTGTGTTGCTGGAAAAGCGCAGCAGGTCAGGCAGCATCTAGGGAACAGGAGAATCGACGTTTCGGGCATTAGCCCTTCTTCAGGAATCTGAAGAAGGGCTAATGCCCGAAACGTCGATTCTCCTGTTCCCTAGATGCTGCCTGACCTGCTGCGCTTTTCCAGCAACACATTTCCATCCCTAATTTCACAGTGACTACTATCAGGATATCATCTTATTTTCAAATAAGATATCCTTATTATTGTTTACTGTGTATAATCAGTACATTCTTCTTTTAGATGTAAATATAACACTTCACATAATGCTCTCTCATTTGGTGAGTGCATGTTAAATATAATCATGTAAATAAAAATGAGGCTTTGTTCTATGTCTTGCCATATACACTTCAAAATCTGGATGCTAGGGACAGCCTGTTAGGCTGAGACGTTAAGTAGTTATTAGCAGGAACCTGAAGCAAAACTAGGTGAAGAATGGCTCATACTAGCGCTGTCAAAGCACAGCACTGCACAAGAGTTGGTATATTAAATATGGCTGTCTATCATGCAACGTCAGGCCTCCACACTCTGCCAAAGATTTCCAATTCCAAAGTGGCATGACTCAAATAATCCAGGGAGTCCTCCCAACTCCTCAGTCCAGTCAATCAGACATTCCCTGTTGCCTGATTTAACTCTTTTTCTGGAATTTATCCAAAGGGCCAGTCATGGACCAAAATTTATTTGTCTCATGTTGGAGAACAGTAGCAAACCTGTTTTGGCCTTTGGTTAAGGCCAAAGAACAACTTTTACTCAGTTATGGTGTTCATGATAAAATGTACTTGGACCCAAAAAAGGGTCTAGAATAATTTCTATCTAGAAATGCTGAACTGAAATAGTTTTCTTTTCCTATGAGCTCTACAGATTTTTTCATCAACCTGTTTGGATGTGTTATGGTACACCTCTGGAGCAGATGGGATTCAAACCTGGACTTCTGGCCCAGAGATAGCAACACTGCACTGCACCACAAGAACACTTGGGAAGGTTGGGACAACTTCATGAAAAATTGCATGCCATGGTGGCTCAGTGGTTAGCACTGCTGCCCCACGGATTCGAGTACGATTGCAGCCTTGGATGACTGTGTGGAGTTTCCACACTATTCTCAAGTCTGGGTGGGTTTCTGCGGGGTGTCTAATTTCCTCCCATAGTTCAAACGTGTGCAGGATAGGTGGAATGACCATGCTAAATTGCCATGTAGTGCCCAGGGATATGCAAACTAGGTGGATTAGCTATGGTAAATGCAAGGTAATGGGAACAGAGTGGGGGCTTGACCTGGTTGAGATGACCTTCAAAGGGCTAGTACAGACTTGATGGGCTGAATGGTCTCTTTCCAAACTGTCAGGATGGAACCCATGATGATGGCCTCATCTGGGATCTTGGGTTCATGTCATACTACACTATACACTCTCTCACACACACACACAAACAAGCACACATACACACACTGTCGTACATACTCACGCAGAACCTCTCATACACACGCTCACTCTCATACGCACACACACACATACATCCCCCACACTCACACCCATGCACACACCCTCTCACAGGCTTATACTCCATCACACATGCACACTCTACCAAGCTTACACACATACAAACACACACTTTGTCACATGCACTCATACTCCCACACTCACAAGCAAACACTCACTCTCTCTCTCATGCACACAAACACACACACACACATACATATAAGTCTACGGGGTGAATTTGTATTTGCAGGATTGTATTTGCAGATACATTCTATTTTGCTCGAAAAGCAAACAATCTGCAGGCAATTAATCCAAATAACGTTTTATAAATTCTTACTTTGGAAATAGAACCAGTTTGATTCAAGATTGGGGTGTAGATAGACTCTAACCTCACACCTTTAATGCATTGTCTGAGCTGTCACCTTATTTTATAAAACCTTAAGTTATCTTGAGAATGTGGCTTAAAAGAAGTTCTGGGATTTATATATTAATGAACCGAAACCTGCAACCCATTCTAAAAGATGGAAGACTTAACAGTAATCTAGGTTTGTTCAGTATATTGTTTCAGTTGCATGACACTGTAATCTTTAGCTATAAATTCTGTCTTATGATCCTGCTCCACAATGAAGGAGCAGCAGTCTGAAAGTTAGTACCTCCAAATAACCCTGTTGGACTATAATCTAGTGTTGTATGATTTTTAACTCAGACTGTAGGGATTTTATGATTCTATTAGGTAGCCATATAATACTCTATATTTTATTTGCAACTCCTACCACCAAGTGGCAGTGTTGTGCTATCCATTTCGGAGATTACAGCAGCTGCTTCAGCACTTTAGAGAACCAAATCCCAACTGACAATCAGTAGTTGTAAAACAGTGACCATGGTTGTGTTAAGCGATTTACCCTGTTAGTCACCATTTGCCAAACGTTTGAGATAAAGAAACTTTAGTGATTGTACTGAGGTTAGCCAGGTGGACCTCATGGAGTAGGAGTTCGCTGATTGGACCAGGTCAACAGCCCCAATCAGTGAGCCCTGGGTGAAAGATATAAGCAAGAGTGTCAGGTTCTGCCTACTCTGAGGGCAGCTGTACTAGTGTTAAGTACTATTCAAGTTGGTCGTTGGTCGTTGGTCGTTGGTCCTTGGTCGTTGGTCCTTGGTCCTTGGTCCTTGGTCCTTGGTCCTTGGTCCTTGGTCCTTGGTCCTTGGTCCTTGGTCCGTCATTTCAGTGGTCTTGAGAGAATAAAATATGCTCCTGAAGAAATTTGCTCACAATGGTTGTCTTTGAGTTGGGGTAAGCATTTCTGGGATCATGCCATTATATAGGAAGCTTGACCCACTTGATCCTGCTGTTGAAGACTGTGGAAAGAATGCATTATGTTTTCCAGGTAAATGACATTGGGGCAGACGAAAAGCAATGAGCAATTCTCCTGACAGCTTGTGGATCAGCAACATTTTCAGTTATTAGGAACTTAATGTTTCCTGAGGCCCCGGCTTACAAAAACCTTGCAAAAGTTAATGGATTTAGTTGAGGAATATTATGACCCTAAGCCCCCTCTGATTCTGATATGTTCTATGTTTTACTTAGCAGATCAAGAATGAAGGGAATAAGTGTTGGAATTTTTGACAAAGTTAAGATGACTGATAGAGATGTAACATTGATTTAACCTAAATGAGATGCTGAGAGACCATTTGGTATGTGGGATAATGATGTAACCGTGCAAAAGCACCTAGTAGCTGAAGCCCAACTGGACTTCAAAGATGCACTACAACTGACTTTATTAGAAGGTGGACCATATGAGTTACAGAGCATGCCAATTGAAATGGACACCCTTGCCAGATGGACTGAGCATGGGAGACACCAGTTGAGTGAAGGCAATTGCATAGACTCACTCAGGACATATCCTGAACAGAGAGTCTCTAGGTCAGCCCATAGCAAAACCCTAAAGCAAACCAAGCCTGTCAAACGGTTAACATTTTCTTCAGGATCCGAGCTGGCAAGCCATTGTAGTCGCTGCTGGTATATGGACTTGAGAAAGCAAAAACTTCCTGCTAGGCCAGTATCCAGTTTAGTTCACACCCGAGAAAGCCCACTTACATCTGGCTTGGAACAGTTAAATTGCTTTATATCCAAAGCAGAACCAATCAAAATAAACATCAGGTTTAAAAGTTACCTGGTTCTAATGGAGGTTGATAGTGGTGTGACTGAATCAGTGATCGCAGAACCAGTCTTTAACAAAATTCACTCTGGACTCCAACTTTTAAGTGTGTGTAAGGCCTCTGCTATACTGAACCTGTACCTGTGTACAACTTTGAACCAGCTGCTTTTCAAGAAACCAGGACCAGTTACTACTGATTGTAGTAAAAGGCTTGGGGCCCAAACCTGATTGAGAAAGATTCATGTTGATTGGCTCAACATTTTTTTGATGTCTGCCCGAGTGAAGTCCTAATTAGATACCCTGAAGTTTTTTTAGGTAGGTCTAGGGGAGCCAAGGCCATCTTATATATTGACCAGGAAGCAATTCCATGATTCTGCAAAGCTTGCCTCATGCCATTTGCCTTGCAAGCAAAAGTAGAGGCAGGAGGGTGAAAAGTGAAGGAGTCATCAAACCAGCACAGTTTGTGGAATGGGCAGCATCTGTCATACCGTTTGTGAGGTCCAATCGGTTGGTTCACCTTTGTTGCAAATGTTGTAGTTGTACCAACCGCCAGCACTTACTCTGGCAGCTCATTCTGTACACTCACAACCTGTGAAAATATTGTCACTTAGGTCCCTTTTTTATATCTTTTCCCTCTGACAATAAAACTGTGCCCTCTAGTTTTGGACTTCCCCACCCTGTCTATTCACCCTATCCATGCCCCTCATGATTTTATAAACCTCTATACTGTCACCCCTCAGCTTCTGATGCTCCAGGGAAAAATAGCCCCAATCTATTCATCCTCTCCCTATAGCTCAAGCCCTCTAACCCTGGCAACATCCTTGTAAATCTTTTCTGAACCCTTTCAAGTTTAGCAACACCTTTCCACAGCAGTGAAACCAGTAATGAACACAGTATTCCAAATGTGGCCTCAGCAATATCCTGTACTGCAGCAATATGACCTCCCAACTGTACCCAATGCACTGAACAATAAAGGCAAGCATACCAAATGCCCACCTGCAACTCCGCTTCCAAGGAACTATGAACCTGCAACCCAAGGTCTCTTTGTTCGGAAAATGTATAAGTCCTGCCCTGATTTGCATTACCAAACTTAGAACCTCAGATTTATCCAAATTAATTTCCATCTGCCATTCCTCAGTCCATCCAATCAAGGTCCCATTAAGAACCTCATCCCTCCAGCTCTTTGTCTTCACCTATCCTGCCTTCACCACCCTGTCCCCACTCCTCCTTTATCTGCAGCTTCCCCCTACACCCACCCCCAGTCCTGAAGAAGGGTTACACCCAAAACAGTGACTTCTCCACCTCCTGATGTTGCCCGGCTTGCTATGTTTTTCCAGCCTCCTGCCTGTCCATTGTGCTCTGAGGCAACTTTCTTTGCTGTCCATGACACCACCAACTTTGGTGCCATCTGCAAACTTACTAACCTTACCTCCTATATTCACAACCAAATCATTTATATAAATGACAAAAAGCAGTGGACCCAGCGCTGATTCTTTCCTGCACACTACTGGTCACAGGCCTCCAGTCCGAAAAGCAATCCTCCACCACCACCCTGTCTCCCACCTTCGAGCCATGAGCCATGTGTACCTGTAATTGCAGTTAGTTGAGAATTCCGAGATGTATGCTACAATTAATACCCATAAAGGTTTGTACCAATATACAAGACTGCCGTTTGGGATATCATAGACCTGTGCCATTTCTCAGCAGATGCTGGAGAAAATTTTGCAAGGTCGTTATTTATCTGGATAATGTGCTGATAATAGGGAAGACCAATAAAGAGCATTTAGAGAACTTGGAAATAGTCCTTAGATGTTTCTCCAAGACAGGCATAGGAAGGGAAAATGGTGTTTTCCATGCAGCCCAAGTGACCTACTTGGGCTACAGAGTCAACAAGACCAGGTTACACTCATTGGAAGATATAGTGAAGGTGATCAAAGAGGCACTGGCTCCCACATCTGATCCAGGGCTTAAGTCTTTCCTTGCATTGGTGAATTATTACAGAAAGTTCATATGTACCCTCCTCCACTCTTCCATCTGCTTTAGGAAAAAGGGTAACCTTGCAACTGATCTCGTAGCCAAGATGTAGCTTTTAAGGAAGTGAAGAAGCAGCTATCATCGTTTAAGGTATTGATTATGATTCCAAGCGAGATTTGGAGCTGACATGCAATGTCTTCTGGTATGGTATCAGGGTGGCCCAATGGAGAAGAATGCTTGTCTGACTTTGGCTGATGCAGTGTGCAAAACACCCAGATGGAGAAAGAAGATTTGGCAGTCATCTTTAGAGTGAGAACGTTCCACCAAGTCCTTTACAGACATTGTCATAGCAACAGACCTCAAATCCTGCTAGGGCTACTCTGAGGTCAAGGCTGTGACTCCTATAGCTTCAGGTCGATTTCAGCAGTGGGTTCACATTCTAAGTGCTTACAATTGACTGGGAGGCCAAGTAGTAAATGTGGATGCCTTGAGCTGCCTCCTTCTGGGAGATGCACCATCAGTGGTGCCGCCACTGGAAGACTCCACTCTGGTTATAAACTTTCTGGACACCCTTCCAGTCACCATTGATAATATCTGACTGCAGATGCAAAACGATCCAGTCCTGACATAAGTAAATCAGCTAGTGATGACAGAGGAACCAAAAGGGCCATTATAACCAGAGTCGAAATCTCTCTGGGCCTTGTGAGACCAGATCACCGTGGAGGTCCGTATTTTATTATGGGGAGCATTATCCTGAGCAAAAGTCACCAAAATACTGGCTGAACTCCATCAGGGTCATTCAGGGATGTCTAAAATAAAGATATTGGTGAGAGGTTATGCCTGGTGGCCAGGAATGGATGCAGATATAGTTGCATTGGTCGGAGAATGTCCTGAGTATCAACAAGGACAAAACTTGCCACTGGCAGCTCCTCCATATTCATGGGAAAGGCCGGGCAAGCCCTGAACTCGGTTACATGTTGACTATGCCATTGAGACTTGCATGAGGTTAATGTTCTTGTCCATTGTAGATGCCCACTCAGTGATTGAACATGTTTAGAGTTCATTCACCAAACACAAGGACGACAATATAAAAGCTGCGAGCATGTTTTGCAATACACGGGCTCCCAGAAGCGTTGTTATAGACAATAGGTCATCATTTACCAGCAGGGAATTCAAGTATTTCTTAAAGTCGGATGCTGTCCAGCATTTAAGAACAGCCTCGTACCATCCATAATCCAATGGTCTGGTGGAAACAGCAGCCCAAACTTTGAAGCAGCTTTAAAGAAACATATTCACTCGATACCAAACTGTCCCAGTTCATATTTGATTATTGGACCACCCATCATGCAACTACAGGGATAGCTCCAGCAGAGTTGCAATGGGGAGAAGACTCTGCACCAAGTTAAATCTGATCTTCTCGGACATGGAGGGGGATGAAAGAGCATCAAGAATACAAATGTCAGATACAAGACTCCACTTACTGCAAGAGACAGTTTACTTCAGAGGTCAAACTTTGGTAACAACAAAGCTCTGTTCACTCAGAGCTGGCTCTGAGGAAGCTGGACCAGTGTCAAGTACGATGCACATGTTAATAAAGGGTGATTTGGTGATGAACAACTGGCCTGTGTGGACTTATTTCACAATTCTTGTCTAATTTACAACCAAACTAACCTGTAAAATAAGACAGTGAAGTGCCAAAAACCTACTCACCAGAATATAATAGATGAACTAAATTCACAGGTTGGGGTCTTTTGATTTTTTCTCTCCCTTAATCTGTGTCCAGTTTTCTTGCCGAACACCCAGATTGCAGATCCCTAATCAGATTTTCAACCATCTGCAGTATCAGATTTTGGCCTACCAATTGCAAACAAATTTCTCCACAGTTGCTACAGTAGTGCATTCTTTCTCCTCATTCTTCTCAACCGAACGACAGCCTTCAAGATGTGTCATCAGATCGTCTTCCTCTATCCGCTGTCCTTTAGTGTCCAGATTGTTGAGACTGCCTCACCCAATTCAACACTAGCTTACTTACTTGCAGTAAAAGCATCCCATCCAGACACTTCCAGATTCCCCAAGGATCTGACAATTACTCATTCCCTTCCTCATAGAGGCATAGAGTTGTACAGCACGGAAACAGATATTTCAATCCAACTTGTCCACATTAACCAGATGTCCGAAATAAATCTAGTCCCATTCGCCAGCATTTGGCCCACATCCCTCCAAACCCCTCCTACTCATGTACCCATCCAGATGCCTTTTAAATGTTGTAATTGTACCTGCCTCCACACCTCCTCAGGACGCTCTGCAGGAAAAGTTAGCCCTCAGGTCCATTTTAAGTCTTTCCCCTCTCACCTTAAACCTATGCCCTCTAGTTGCTGCCCCAAGTGGCAGGTCAACAGAATTGCAGCCTCTTTTCTACATGCATAGTGATGTTCTGTTATCTCATGACTGTTTTCATGGCATAATTTTTATCAATTTAACACTGGCGAAAATGCCATAATTTTCAATCACCAATGTAAATTTAGTGCCTCATCACCAATCCATCCTTTTTTCTACTCATCTATTTCAAGTTGAATTAGATTGTCAACAACCTCAGAATAAGATATGACCTGAAATGAACGCACCAATCGGCCTTTCTATTCTTGTATTTAAAAGGAATATCTACAATACTAGTACACAACGAAATGCTTCACACCAGAGAGAATGTTAATTCAGGTCATGAAATGTATCCACACATATTCTCCACATTTAAATTCGTTCCAAAAATACACTGTGATAGTGAACAAATTCTCCAAAATACTAAAGAAAAAGCAATCAAAGTGGGCAATCAAAGTAAAGCCACCACGTGGGAAAGTGTGAGGTTAAGTTTAATGGAGGACTGATACTTATTGAGAATACAGATTAATTTGTCTAATCTGTTTCTGTTCAAGTCAAAATACCATCTTTGTCAACAACAAAAAAGGTATTGTTATTGCATGATTGAATCACATTCTAAAAGAGTTAGAGATAACAAAAATGAACTCCTGAAAACCAAAAGGTAGGCCTCTGACTGGAAAAGGTTCTGGACCTCAGACAGGAAAAGGTTCTGTGCCTCAGTTCATCAGCTCACTCAAAAACCACAGCTAATTAATTACTGTACATAATATTGTAAAACTTTCATGCATGGTTATTCTGTCTGAAATGAATGAGAGAGTTTGATAATGAGGAAGAGGAATTTTGCCATTCTTAGAGTCACTCAACTGATTAAATACATAAAATGAAATTTTAATAGTTTAGTGGCAACATTGTCATTTGCTTCAAAGTTTGATCACTAATTATATAATTCCGTTAATTATGAATTTAGTGCAACATGTGGCAATGGCTTTGCTGAGATCTTTTCAAGTTTATACTTGGGCTGCTAGCTTTTTACAGTGTATATCAACAACTTAGAGAATAAAACATCTCTGACCTTATGCATGTCACTAAATTAGAAGGCTAGATAATGAGGTCCTTGAAAGAAGCCCAGTTTGATAGATCATATATTTAAGTTATTTTAAATGAACCTGTTCAGAGATGTTACTACATACTTCTGAACCAAGTGGAACTTAAATTCGGGTTGTATCAAGAAGCCAGATTGAAACTAAAGTCAATGGGAAACCGAGGGAAGAAGATTTAGATTAGATTAGATTAGATTACAGTGTGGAAACAGGCCCTTCGGCCCAACAAGTCCACACCGACCCGTCGAAGCAAAACCCACCCCATACCCCTACATTTACCCCTTACCTAACACTACAGGCAATTTAGTATGGCCAATTCACCTGACCCTGCACATCTTTGGCCTGTGGGAGGAAACCGGAGCACCCGGAGGAAACCCACGCAGACACGGGGAGAACGTGCAAACTCCATACTGTCAGTCGCCTGAGGCGGGAATTGAACCCGGGTCTCTGGCGCTGTGAGGCAGCAGTGCTAACCACTGTGCCACCGTGCCGCCCACACTATGTTTTTTTTCTTACTAGTGAAAGGGAGCATAAGTTCAGTTTTGGAAGAGTCAAAAAGCATGCATTGGAAAAGCACAGCAGGTCAGGCAGCATCGGAGGAGCAGGAGAGTGGACATTTCGGGCATAAGCCCTTTATTAGGAATATGAATAATGAAGGGTTTATGCCTGAAACATTGAATGTCCTGCTCCGTGAATGCTGCCTGACCTGCTGTGCTTTTTCAGCACCACCTTTTGCGCCTGACTTCACCACCAACTGGTCCTCACTTTCTCATAGTTTTGGATAAGTTGAAATTTATTTACAGAATACATTGCTGAGCTGGAGAGCATTGGAATACATGTGTGTGGATGTGACAAAGGGTAAAAAAATTATGAAGCTTGTCACCTCTATAAAATTGTAATGTAATCCTTCTAACTGAGTGTCATTGCATATTAATTACATAAACATAAAAACAGATGTTGCAAATGATGGCCAAAATAGAAAGAATTTTTTCAACAAAGCAAATTGATCTACTATGTCCAGTACATCTCTACCAAATATCAGATATCCTCTTTATTTAATAACAGGCAATTTTAAAAAAATGTATAAGCTAGGCATTAACTCCGGGTAGACAAGCAGGAGGCTGGAAGAACACAGCAAGCCAAGCAGCATCAGGAGGTGAGGAAGTCGTATTTTGGGGTACTTCAGTACTGAAGAAGGGATACATCCGAACTGTTGACTTCTCCACCTCCTGATGCTGCCTGGCTTGCTGTGTTCTTCCAGCCTCCTGCTTGTCGACCTTGGATTCCAGCATCTGCAGTTTTTTTTTGTCTCCAACCAAGGCATTAACTCAAAACCTGAAATTTCCAAACTATCACAAATGCCCCATGATTAACCTCAGCAGTTTATAAGTAACTGATTTTAGCTACATAAAGCGATGTATTGATAAGCACAGGCCAGGCTAGCAGTTGAAGATAATTATGCTTGAGAATCAATACCATCTATTCCTGTACGAGAAAAACAAAAGAATCCATGAATGTGATTACAAGATTGCTTTTGGTTCAGGTGATGGCTGCTGAACAATTGTACTTCATTCTCATGATTTATGTTGTCATCTAAATCATTGCTAATCACTCCTGGATACCTTTTTGTTCTGTTTCAGTTTGAGGGGAGAGGTGAATTGGTTGGGAGGTGAGGATGATGCTTTCTGCTATTGGGCAATGATTTGCTAGCAGAAATTGTCCCTTATCTTAATTGTGCCTTCCCCTGGAAAGTCAACACCACGAATGAAAAAACAAATTATTTGTCCAAATGTAGTTATACTCCATGGTGATGCAGACATACACTGAAGTTTACTAACAGCTACCATCAGTCCACTGATATGTTCCAAAATCCTTAAGATTACTCGTTATTGTAGTTTAGTTGATCTTATCAAAAAGCATGTTTGCACTACAAAACAAGGAGTTTTGAAGTATGAGGTGGCTTCATATACTGAGAACAGAGTTTCAGCGGTAAGCCAATTTAATGAGTGATTTGAACAATGGGTGAGAAAGATTTAGCTGCAGACGTGAAGGATTGAATCGGATGATATCTCAAGATTGTCAAACCTGATACTCAACTCAAATCACCATCTACAGAACATACAAACAAAATCTGGAAAAATGTGTAAAGGTGGAGATAGGAGAACTTGGATACTATCCAATTATTATATAGTATATTAATGGAACTTTTAGTTATCCTAAAATAATAAATTATGCAAATCAAAGTAGGGCAAGATACAGATGCAAACAACTACTATAGAAGCATAAAAGCAACGCGTCAGAATAATTGCAACTGATGAAACAGCGTAACAGCAAACAGGACCCTCTAAATTCCATTAAGCAGTAAAAGCTTAGTGCTAAGTCTTATCTGTCAACAGCAAATCTTTGAGAATTTATAACAATCAATACGAAGGTGGAATAAAATGAGATCTTAAAAAATGATTGAGGAAGGCATCGATGAGGCAAAAAGGGCTGAAGGGAATGACTCCATCCAAAAGGAGAGCCAAAATTATAATTCCCAAAACTCTGCAGTGTTGCCATACATACACAATCAGGAAATGAACAAAACATTAAAATTGGGAAGTTCAACATTCATTTCTCATTTATTGTAAAATTGAGATATGAAATACAGATAATTGAGCAATGGAATAAAGAATAGTATTATACAACACAGTGAAAGTGATATATATTTTTTTAAAAATAAGAGCTCCTAGAAATATGTTCTGATTTCACTACAATAAGTAGGATTCAATTAACAGCAGTCAGCTTATTTATAGTATGTTAACTGAAAATTCTTCACTGAACAAAGGGTTTGTGTGGTTACTTTTTAAATGGTGAACTACACAAAAATTCATTACCTTTGTGGTAATCCACAGTATTATGTTGCTCAACATAAAAGAAATGTATGACAAAAAATATTGGAAGTGGTCAGCTCTGACCATAAAATGTAAGAACAAAAGTAAAAATCACACAATATCAGGTTATAGTCCAACAGGTTTATTTGGAAGCACTAACTTTCAGAGCGCTGCTCCTTTGTCAGGTGGTTGTGGCGTATAAGACACATAATTTACAGCAACATGTTACATGACACTGAAATGATATATTGAAAACACTTAGATTGTTAAGTCTTTCATCTCTTCGAATGGGTTGCAAGTTTCGGTTCATTAATATGTAAATCCTAGAGCTTCTTTTAATTCACCTTCCTGAGATAACTTAAGGTTTTATAACAAAAAGTGACATCTCAGCTCAGACAATGCACTAAAGGTCAGAGTCTGTCTGTATCCCAATCTTGAGTCGGACTGGTCCTATTTCCAATGTGGATTTTACAAAATATTATATATATTGACTGCCTGCAGATTATGCATCTTTTAAGCAAAAAAGAATGTATCTGCAAATATAATTCGACAAATACAAATTCACCCCATAGGGTGAATATGTGTGTGCCTGAGCTGAGATGTCACCTTTTGTTATAAAACCGCAAGCTATCTCAAGAAGGTGACTTAAAAGAAGTTCAGAGATTCACATATTAATGAACTGAAACTTGCAGTCTAGATTAGAGTGGTGCTGGAAAAGCACAGCAGGTCAGGCAGCATCTTAGGAGCAGAAAAATCGATGTTTCGGGCAAAAGACCTTCATCAGGAATGGAGGCAGGGAGCTTTCAGGGTGGAGAGATAAATGGGGGAGTGGGGGACTGGGGTAAAGGTAGCAAAGAGTACAATAAGTGAATGGGGGTGTGGACGGAGGTGATACGTCAGAGAGGAGGGTGGGGGAAGGTAGCACAGAGTACAATGGGTGGATGGAGGTGAGGATAAAGGTGATAGGTCACAGGGGAGGGTGAAGCGGATAAGTGGGAATGGAGATTGGCAGGTAGGACAGGTCATGAGGACGGTGCTGAGCTGGAAGTTAGGGACTGGGGTAAGGTGGGGGGATGGGAAATGAGGAAACTGGTGAATTCTACATTAATGCCCTGGGGTTGAAGTGTTCCGAGGCGGAAGATGAGGTGTTCTTCCTCCAGGCGTCAGGTGGTGAGGGAGCGGCGGTGGAGGAGGCCCAGGACCTGCATGTCCTCAGCAGAGTGGGAGGGGGAGTTGAAATGTTGGGCCATGGGACGGTGGGGTTAATTGGTGCGGGTGTCCCAGAGATATTCCCTAAAGCGCTCTGCGAGGAGGCGTCCGATCTCCCCAATGTAAAGGGGACTGCATTGGAAGCAATGACATTGGTGGATGTGCAGATGAAACTTTGATGGATGTGGAAGACTACTTTGGGGCCTTGGATGGAGGTGAGGGAGGAGGTGTGGGTGCAGGTTTTGCAATTCCTGCGGTGGCAGGGGAGGGCGCCAGGACGGATGGGTGGCTTGTTGGGGGGGGGCATGGACCTGACCAGGTAGTCACGGAGGGGAAACTTGCAACCATTCTAAAAGATTAAAGAGTTAACAATCCAGGTTTCTTTGATATATAATTTCAGTTTCATGACACTGCAATAAATTCTGTGTCTTATGCTCTTATAGTCCACAGCCACCTGATGAAGGAGTAGCGCTCCTTAAGCTAGTGCTTTCAAATAAACCTGTTGGACTATAACCTGGTGTTGTGTGATTTTTAACTTTGTCCACTCCATTCCAACACTGGCTCCTCCACATCATGAACAAAAGTAAGCTATTCTACATATTAAGTCTGCTCCGCCTTTCAATGTGATCATAGCTGATTTGATAATCCTTACTTTCCTGTCTTTTCCACATCACCCTTTATGCCCTTACTGATTAAAAGTGTCTATCCCTGCCTTGAAGACAACATCAATAGCAAGAAAACATAGTTAGCAGTTCAGATTGACCATAGAATCACGACAGTTTGGAAACGGGCCATTTGGCCCAATAAATCCACACCCACTCCAAGAGAAAACCACCCAGGCACATTCCCTACCCGACTACACCACATTTACCCCGGACTAACACATTTAACCTACATGGCCAATTCACCTAACCAGCACATATTTGGATTGTGGGAGGAATTCCGGAGGAAATATAGGCACGGGGAACAGTACCCTTCCACCGACACATTAACCGCCTCAACCTGTCTACCCCCCTCCCCCACTCCAACCTCTCACCCTCACAACGCGCAGCCCTCCAATCCCTCTGCTCTAATCCCAACCTCACCATCAAGCCAGCGGATAAAGGGGGCGCAATGGTAGTCTGGCGCACTGACCTCTACACCGCTGAAGCCAAACGCCAACTCGAGGACACCTCTTCCTACTGCCCACTCGACCATGACCCCACCCCCCATCACCAAACCATCATCTCCCAGACCATACAGAACCTCATCACCTCAGGAGATCTCCCACCCACAGCTTCCAACCTCATAGTCCGGCAACCCCGCACTGCCCGGTTCTACCTCCTTCCCAAGATCCACAAGCCCGACCACCCTGGCCGACCCATTGTCTCAGCATGCTCCTGCCCCACTGAACTCAAATCTACCTACCTCGACACTGTCCTATCCCCCCCTAGTCCAGGAACTCCCCACATACATTC
>NC_057743.1:32949282-32993400 GCF_004010195.1 Chiloscyllium plagiosum
CTCCCCCCTCTCCTCCCTGACCTATCACCTTCATCTCCTCCCCCACTGACCTATTGTACTCTATGCTACTCTCTCCCCACCCCCACCCTCCTCTAGCTTATCTCTCCACGCTTCAGGCTCTCTGCCTTTATTCCTGATGAAGGGCTTTTGCCCGAAACGTCGATTTTGCTGAAGGATGCTGCCTGAACTGCTGTGCTCTTCCAGCACCATTGATCCAGAATCTGGTTTCCAGCATCTGCAGTCATTTTTTTACCACGGGGAAAATGTGCAAACTCCACACAAACAGTCGTCCGGGGCTGGAATCGAACCCGGATCCCTCGAATTGTTTTAACCAATGAACATTATCATACGCAGCACGGCGGTTCAGTCAGAAATGAATACGGTTAGAGATGTCAATTATAGACGTAACAAGATTTTAAGCTAGTTAGGGTCAGGTTTAGGGTAGGAGAGAAAAAAAATCCAAAGGAAAGCTCTGTAATGGGACGGAAGGCAGCAGAGATTAAAACAACAAAAGAATTGTTTTCATGCGGCAAAAAGACTGAGAATCAAAGAATCCCAACAGCGTAGAAGCAGACCAGGCTCATCGGGTCCACATCGACCGCATCCCACCCAGACCTAATCCTGTTACTCTGCATTTCCTAAGGCTAATCCACCTGAGCCTTCACATCCCTGGATACTATGGGCAATTTAGCTTGGCCGATCCACCTAAAAGGCACATATTTGAATTGTTTTATGGGACAAATGAAATAAACAAAAGATAAATCTAGAGGAGGTGTGAATGACAATAGCAGGTTTTAATTTTATAAATAACTGTTGTCTAAAGAAATTGTTGCAATCGTCAATATGTGCAATATCGTCAATTTGTTGTTGAGTCAAGACAGTCTCCATCTTTACCATTTCTCAACCTTTGTCTAATTTTGCGATAAACTATCCTTCCATGAATATCATCAGCACATTGACTCCACGGTTACCATGACTGCACTTCATCCCACCGATTTCCTTCAAGGACTTTGTTCCATTCTCCCAGTTTCTCAGTTGCATTCATTTTGACAACGTCACCTTCCAAATAAGTGTTACAAATAGGTTTCCCTTTTTCTCTTCCATCGTGGTTGAGAGCCACTGACTATATCTGTCACATTCGAAACCATTGCCCTGCTTCCTAGAACCATGATAGCATACATCTAATTCTCACTTTTTACTCCACCGGACTCGACATCGTTCCTCTACTATTCCCTGTTTAACCTATTCAAATGAAATTTAATTGAAGCGCAGGGAGCAATAACGCATATTTCAGTTAGCATTCAATATTGAGTTTAACAACTTCAGATTACAGAACTGCTCCAATGACTTTTCAAAACAGTTACCTACTTGCAATGATTCGACTATTGCTATTTAAAGGTTCACACATATTTCTTGTTTGCACAATTTGTCTTGTCTTGCATGCATTTTTTGTCATCTTTCTTTCACTCTAATTCTTCTCCTTGGGTCTTTGCTCTCACCCTACCACTGACCCTACCTCGTAAAATTGACTTGAACTGTTAACTTGTTTCACTTTTCATAGATGTGGCCTAATCTGAATATTGCCAACATTTTCCGTTTTATTTCCGATTTCATGAGCATAGTATTTTGCCTCTGTGAAATGAATATATCATCTCACTGCCGATTTGCCCTTGCACCAAACGACATTCAAACTCACATCCATGAGAAATATTTGTGACAAAAAGCATACTAGAGCTAATAATTAGTGCGATTATTTGTTCATTCATATTTCTTCATAGACACGACGTCAATACCACTAGCCCCGTGTTACAATTAAGGAGGCGTCTCACAAGGTTATACATGTTCCAATTTCAACGAACATACACATTATTCTAATGCTTGGTGTTAAATGGAAACTATATTGCACCTATGAGACTCTACTTCCTGTAATACTACTGAAATATTTAGATCACTCTGCAATTTGCAGGCCTTTGAAACTGTCTTCAATTTCATTACAAGATGCTCCCCTCCTACCCATCTATAAATATTGCACTGTCCAATTTGCAGCTGACTATATCAAAACCAAAGGGAAAACTAACGTGGTTCAGTGGATAGGCTTACTGCAGAACAAATTGTTTCTCAGCCCAGGGTATGCACAATAATGTAGCTATCTGATTCAGAATCACATTTCTTTTTACACTCACCCAAATTCAAGCTGGAGAAAAGTGTTGGTGCGTCCTTGTTATTAAGGCATAAGATTTTCTAACCACAACGACCGGAACGTATTACTTTTAAGGGAGTGCATTATTTTAAGGCTTAAAAGAGTTGGAAGTGTGTAAAACACACGTGTTTCAGAAAGAAGTGAATGTGACACAAAATTGTCACGCGGTTTAAAACATTGTTATAGTAAATTCTTCAGAAAAACAATTCCAATGCTTAGCAGTCTGTGCCGTAACCACTATTTGTGTCGTTATAACATAAACAATATGTTATTACACTTCATGTGTAAACACTTTCTGATGAAACTTGTATAGTCTATATACATATGCAAACCATGGAAAAAAGGATCAAATACTTTTCCGTGGTTAAAAAGAGAAATCTGCTGAAGGATCTACGCTTAAAAAAACGTCAAGTTCAGATTCATTTAGAGAAACTGAATACAGTAAGGACTGCAGATGCTGGAGATCTGAGTGGTGCTGGAAAAGCACAGCAGTTCAGGCAGCATTCGAGGAGCAGGAGAATCGACGTCGGGCAAAAGCCCTTAATCAGGAATTTCCAGCATTTTCTGCAATTTATTCAACGTGTTTGTGAAGAGTTGAGTACGGAAATGTGTTTCCTCAGCCCAGGAACGGATCACACAGGTAAAAGTAAATTCTTCAGAAAAATAATTCCTATGCTTAGCAGTCTGTGCCGTAACCACGATTTGTGTCGTTATAACATAAACAATATGTTATTACACTTGATGTGTAAACTCTTTCTGATGAAACTTGCATTGAAATGTATCCACATAGAAATAAATCGAACCCAAGAGGAAATTCCTGCATCAAGAAGGGGGTGGGAAATTTAAAAACAGCCTACCTGACGTTTCTTCCTAAATTTCTCAACAGCTGCTTGGAGAGTCAGCGATTGTTTCTGTTTCCTGTTTCCAACGGCACAGTCCTCCCAAAAGTGCCGACTAACACTTTGTGTTCTTCCTCACTGACTCCACAGCCATTTCCTGCTTGATTAGGAAGCTGAAAGTCTGAGGAGGGGGCAAAAAAAAACTACACAAACACACACAAAAACCCAAATGCATTAATTTGCCAACAAAACTCAGAATTTTAAGTGAGTGAGCAGGGAGGAGGATGGGTCTGGTGTTGGTTTTCTCACTTTTTTTTAAACTTGGAAAAGTACAGTTGCAGGCTGGCTGTTAGCGTGGTTGGATATTATATCTGATTTAAGTCACTGATTAATCTGTCCCTGGCTGGGAGTTGACTTTCTTCCTGGGACTGTGCCAAGGGAGGCAGCCTTGGAGCCCGTTACTCCCTGTCACAAAAAATATTCTTGCCTTTTCTCTTCTATTTTGTATTTGGCAAATTCCCAGATGCACAAAGTTTTTGAAAACTCTCGATTTGTTGTTTGTGTATTTGCCTCTTCTTTTTTTTTAAAAAAAGAAATAAAATAACCGCCTCTGCTCGTTTGAATCTGCCTCCTCGGCGATGCTCGAGCCGGCGGCCACTGTCTCCTAGCAACGGGCCGGGGCTGGCCACTCGGCCGCCGCTGTTCCCAGCCCACCACTTTACTGCGCAGGCGCCTGTGGTGCAGGGGCCGACGGGAGTTGTAGTTCAGCGCTGACGGTAGCCGTCCTCGACGGAGAGACTGTGCCTGCCCTAGTTGGACTCCAATTCCCGCAGTGCTATTGGCCCCCCCCCCCTGAAGAGGGTTGCAAAGTAAATGAATAAGCAAGTTTTAGGTAAGAACAATTGACAGCTGCTGTCCAACGTTTACCTAGGCCAACTTTACAATGCAAAGAGATTAACCAAGCAGAGGTCTTTAATGTTCAGCGGCAGGGAAACTGTTTACAAAGTTGTCTGCTGAGATTGTTTTGTTGAGTTTGGTAATTTTGTGATGAAGTTTTCAACCGTGGTTTCTTTGGGGATGTTTTAATTATCTAAATTCTCAGATTTACTCATGGCTTAAATCCACTGATTACAAGTAATATAACCTAAATATTTATTTATGTGTAGTGCTCATCAAGGTGTTGATCATTAGTGTTGAGAAATGGAATGTTTTGTATTTTAGATGTAATTCCATCCACCCCCAGTCAGATGCACATAAGCCAAGTAAAATATGCACAGCAAAGTACAGTGTAGAATATATATTTCTGCCTTGCTGGCTTGCTCTTAGGGAAAAAAAATCAAAACTCGTGAACTGCTAATTACTGCTAAATTGGAAAGAAGACAAAAGCACTCGCATTTCTATTTCACCTTTGTTAACCTCAGGCTGACCCAAAGCATTTTATTACCAATTGAGTACTTTGAATTTCTCATTGATGTAATGTTGGAAATAAAGCAGCAAACTTTCATACTGCTAAGTCTCGGAAACAACAATGTGATAATGACCAGATTATTTGTTTTGGGTGTTAGCTAATGGAGAGATGTCAGCTCTTCTTAGAAGTATTGTGGCTTCTTTTCCCTGAACCTGAAAAGGTAGATAAGGCTTGAGATTAATGTCTTGAATGAAAGACTCCTCTGACACACAATGCTGCACTGACATGTTTGGATAGATTATTTGCTCAGATCTCTGGAGTAGAACCTCAATCTAGACTCAGAAAGAAGAGTTTAATCACAAAGCAAGAGGTGATTTGAAGTTGGGTCCCATAGTGAAAGGCTTGTGCCCAACCTATTTTGGCATCCGGTTTGTTATTATTTATGAATGATCATTTATAATTCATCTATTATAGTTTGAAGTGTCATTTGATCATTAATGTAGATTTTCACTTTTCCATATGATACAAGTAGTGTAAAAGCTTCAGTAAAATGTTCTTGTCTAGTGTAAGGCTGGGATATTTTTCAATGGAGCATAGGAGGTTGAGAGGTGACCTGATAGAAGTTGATAAAATAATGAGAGGTATAGATAAAGTTGATGGTAGTTGTCTTTTCCCTAGGATGGGGAATTTCAAGACTAGGGGGCACATTTTTAAAGTGAGAGGGGAGAGGTTTAAAAAAGACAGAGGCACATTTTTTTACACAGAGCGTTGTTCAAATATGAAATGAACTTCCTGAGTAAGTGGTGGATGTAGGTACAATTATAACATTTAAAAGACATTTGGATGGATACACAAAGAGGAAAGGTTTGGAGGGATATGAGCCAGGAGCAGGCAGGTGGGACTAGTTTAGCTTGAGATTATGTTCGGCATCTGGTACTGAAGGGTCTTTTTCCATGCTGTATGACTCTTTGACTCTAATAATGGCACTGATCATGGACAAAATCAAAGGACTACTTTGTTTTTAGTAAATTCATGTTTGCAACAAAATTGTGTAGATCTCCAGCTCTACAATTTACATCACAAAAGTGATGTTTGTTGTATGCAATTACAGTCCATGTTTGACTTCCAGTTTAATTGTAGATCACGTTTGCATGGAAATGTATGGCAACATCAGGAGATAATTTTCAACTCCAACATTTCAATGCTTCCAAATTGTTTTTACTGTTGAAGTATGTTACATGCTATGGCTGAAAAATATTTTCTAGCATTGCAACCCTGATCATTAAAGCATTTTATAAAGTTTTAGCCTACACATATTCTGTTGGAATTAATAGTAAAAAGCCAAGATACCCTGTCAAGGCAAACCCCTTCAGTGAGGTTGAACAGGGGAGGTAATATAATTGCCAGACTATTATGCCAGAAACTCAGCTAATGTTCTGGGGACCTGGGTTCAAATCCTGCCACAGCAGATGATGGAATTTGAATTCCATGTTAAAAATATGGATGCAAGGATCTAATAATGACCGTAAAACCATTGCCAATGTTGAGGGACACCTATGTGGCTTCCTAATGCCCTTCGGGGGAGGAAATCTGCCATCCTCACTTAGTCTGAATCCGGAAGCAGGCAGATCCGCAACAATGTGTCAACTGCTACAAAGTCTCAAAAAAGAAATGAAACCAGACTAACTACCTGGTATTGATGATTTGGAAGTGCCAGTGTTTGACTGGGTGGGCAAAATCACACATCAGGTTATAGAGTGGTGCTGGAAAAGCAGGTCAGGCAGCATCCGAGGAGCAGGAAAATCGACGTTTTTTGTCTGAAACGTCGATTTTCCTGTTCCTCAGATGCTGCCTGACCTGCTGTGCTTTTCCAGCACTACTGTAATCTAGATTCTGGTTTCCAGCATCTGCAGTCCTCACTTTTGCCTAACATCAGGTTTTGGTCCAACAGGTTTATTTGAAAGTACAAGCTTTCAAAGCGCTCCTTTGTCAGGTAGCTAGTGGGCAAGATTAAAGGACACAGAATTTATAGTAAAAGATCAAAGTGTCATACAACTGATGTGATGAATTGAACAAACCTAGATTGCTTTTATGTCTTTAATCACTTAGAAAAGGATTGCAGGTTTTGATTCATTAATATGTAAATCCCAAAACTTCTTTCAAGTGACATTCCCGAGATAACTTAATGTTTTATAAAGAAAAAGTGACATCTCAGCCCAGACAATGCATTAAAGTGTGAGGTTAGAGTCTGTCTGTATCCCAACAATGAGTCAGACTGGTTCTATTTCCAAAGTAGGAACTGATAAAATGTCATATTGGCTGACTACCTGTAGATAGTGTGCTTTTTGAACAAAATAGAATGTATCTGCAAATACAAATCTGCAAGTGTAAGTTTACTCCATAGACTTATATGTATGAGGGAGTGAGAGTGTGTGTGTATATATGGGAGAGAGGGAGAGAGTGTGTGAGCGCATGAGTGTGCATATGTGAATGTGTGTGTGTGTGCGCTTGATAGAGTGTGTGCACAAGTGTGACGGAGTATACGCCTGTGAGAGAGTGTGTATATGGGTGTGTGTGTGTGGCTGAGAGAGAGCATGTGTATGAGAGGGTCTGTGTAAGTGTGTGAGTGTGATCATGTATAAGAGTGTGTATGTATGTGTGCTTTTGTGTATGTGTTTGTGTGAAGTGTATAGTGTAGTGAGGTCACCTGTAGTGTACATGAACCCAAGATCCCAGTTGAGGCCATCCTCATGGATATCGAACGTGACTATCAACCTCTTTGTTGTTGTGTATCCCAAAGTCCACCTTGGAGGATGGTCACCTGAAAATCCAAGGCTGAATGTCCTTGATCTCTGGAGTGTTCCCCAACTGGGAGGGAATATCCTTGTTTGGCAACTGTTGTGTGGTGTCCATTTGTACGTTGTTGTAACATCTGCTTGGTCTCACAATATCCCATTTGTATTTGCAGATGAGCATTTGAAACCTCAATACAGGCTGAGGTAAGTAATTGTTGTCAGGAACAACCGCTTAACAGATGTTCTGAATAACTTAGGTGTAAATAAAATGGCTTCTTGATGCAAATAACATGACAAAATAGTTTCTAGGTTGCAAATTGACAATGCTGCTAAAGCTGCATAAAATGGCTTTTAAGTTACTAATTGCTAATTCTATCATAGCTGCATAATTGACTAACCAGAGTCTGCTTCAATAGAGATTAGCAGGCAAAGCTGTCTTTACAGCATAAAAATAACTAGACTGGATAAGACATTACTGGTCATTGTAACTGACCTTCAGATGCAGGTGCAATGGCTCGGTTAGTGAGATAAGGGTGGCCTGAGTATTGGAAAACAAAGTTGGTTCCGAGGAAATATCATTGGACCAAGTAACTGTCAAATAAAGCATTATCATGTATTAATTGGTAATTGTCTGAATGTACTGTGCGATCATGGCCTGTACCTTTCTTTAAGAAAAGTATAAAAATGTCTTTGTTTTAAGCCATGTGTGCAGCTCCTCTGAGGAACATGGAAGTGTATAAACTCTGTGTTTCTGAATGCTCTGTACCCGGCCTAATGAAGAAATAAAGAATGAAGTCTGAAAGAACCAGACTGATTGTGAGTGCTTATTGACCGATCACAGAACAGAGAGACCCAACCGCCCCCCCCCCCCGAGGGATCCAGATCTTCACAGATACATTCTATTTTGTTCTAAAAACACACTATCTGTAGGCAGTCTGTCCATGTGACATTTTATTAATTCTTACTTTGGAAATAGAACCTGTCTGACTCATGGCTGGGATACAGACAGACTCTAACCTCACAACTTTAATGCACTGTCTGAGCTGAGATGTCACTTTTGTTTTATAAAACTTTAAGTTATCTTGGAAGAAATTCTGGGATTTACATACTAATGAATTGAAACCTGCAACTTCATCCTAAGTGATTAAACGATCGGCTTGAAAGGATATTGGAGTGGGAGGGGGAAGATCCAGTTGTCGTGGTCTACATTGGCACAAAAAACACAGGCAAGGTTAGAAAGGAGGTTTTGTTTGGGGAGTATCAAGCACTAGGAAGGAAATTGAAGAACAGGTCCTTGAGGGTCATAATCTCTGGATTATGTGGCCAGAGCCACATGCTAATTGGCATAGGGATAAGAAAATTAGGGAAGTAAACACATGGCTAAGAGATTAGTGTGGGAAAGAGGGGTTCCATTTCATGGGACATTAGCATAAGTTTGGAACTGGGGCGATCTGTACTGATGGGACGGTCTCCACCTGAGCCAATCTGGAACCAGTGTTCTGGCACAAAGGATAAAGAGGGTGGTCAGTAGGACTTTAAATTTGTGAGTCGGGCGGAAGGGAAAGGGATAGCACCAGGAGTCTGGAGTCAAGTAGAAAGATAAACAGCAGGTTAGCATGTGTACAGGGTTTAAGTTCAAGGCAGACTAGGAATGAAGAAATAAGGAAGGATAACTTAGGACATATTACTGGAGATGATGGAAATCATGAGGGTAAGAAAATCAGCATTATGATGCTTTACCTGAATGCTTGTGTATTTGTAACAAAGTAAATGAATTAACAGCACAAATCATTGTGAATTATTATGAGGTGCTGGCATCACAGAAACGTGGTTGCAAGGGGTCCAGAACTGGCAGTTAAACATCCAAGGATTTACAACTTATCAAAAAGGAGGTGGGCAGAGGGGGCAGGGTTGGCTTGTTGGTTAAGAATGAAATTAAATCTATGGCACTGAATGACATAGGGTCAGATGATGTGGAGTCTGTGTGGGTGGAGTTGAGGAATCACAAAGGCCAAAAAACCATAGTGGGAGTTATGTACTGACCTCCCAGCAGTGGTCAGGACCAGGGGTGCAAGATGTACCAGGAAATAGATAGGGCATGCCAGAAAGGCAAGGTCACAGTGATCATGGGGGACTTCAATATGCAAATGAACTGGTGAATAATGTTGCCGGTGGATCCAAAGAAAGGGAATTCATGGAATGCTTACAGGATGGCTTTTTGGAACACCTTGTGATGGAGTCCATAAAGGAGCAGGCTGTTCTGGATTTAGTGCTATGTAATGAGCCAGACCTTATAAAAGATCTTAAAGTAGGGAACACTTCGGAGGCAGCGATCAGAACATGGTAGAGTTCAGTCTGAAAGAGAGACGGCAAAATCAAATGTAATGGTGTTACAGTTAAATAAAGGTAATTACAGGGGCATGAAAGAGGAACTGATGAAAATCAACTGGAAGCAGAGCTGAGTTGGCAAGACAGTAGAGCAACAATGGCAGGAATTTCTGGGTGTAAATGAGGACACAGTGCAGAGGTTCATCCCAAAGAAAAGAAAGATTAATGGGGGTTGGGGGAGAGGGGAGGAGGGATTAGACAGCTATGGCTGACAAAGGAAGTCGGGAAATGTATCATAGAAAAAGAGACAACCTATAAAGTGGCTAAGAGCACTGGGAAATCAGAAGATTGGGAAGACTACAAAAGCAAACAGAGGAGAATGAAGAGAGAAATAGGGAAGGAGAAAATCAAATATGAAGATAAGCTAGCCAGTAATATTAGAAATGACAGTAAAAGTTTCTTTCAATGCATAAGAAACAAACAAGAGGGAAAAGTAGAAATTGGGCTGCTCTAAATTGATGCAGGAAGGCTCGTGATGGGAGATAACAAAATAGCTGAAGAACCTAATAAATACTTTGTGTCAGTCTGCACAGTGGAGGACATGAGTAATATCCCAACAATTAAGGAGAGTCAAGAGGCAGAGTTGAGTATGGTAGCCATTACAAAAGAGAAAGTGCTAGAAAAGCTAAAAGGTTTAAAAATTGATAAATCTCCTGTCCCAGATGGGCTACATCACAAAGTTCTGAGGGAGGTGGTTGAAGATGTAGCAGAGGCATTGATTGTACTCTTTCAAAAAAATCACCGGAGTCAGGGAAAGTCCCAGATGATTGGAAAATCGCTGTTGTAACACTCTTATTCAAGAAAGGATCAAGATAAAAGACAGAAAATTATTGGCCGGTTAGCCTAAACTTGGTTATAGGTAAAATTTTAGAATCCATCATTAAGGATGAGATTTCTAAATTCTTGGAAGTGTAGGGTCAAATTAGAACAAGTCAGTCTGGATTTAATAAGGGGAGGTCATGCCTGACAATCCTAATAGAGTTCTTCAAAGAGGTACTAAGTAGGTTAGACCAGGGAAACCCAGTGGATGTTTTCTACCTATATTTCCAAAAAGCTTTTGATAAGGTGCCTCACGGGAGGCTGCTGAGTAAAGTGTGGGCCCGTGGTGTTTGAGATGAGCTACTGGCATGGATTGAGGATTAGATGTCTGACAGAAGGCAAAGAGTTGGGATAAAAGATTCTTTTTCGGAATTCAGTTAGTGACAATTAGTGTCCTGCAGGGTTCAGTGCTGGGGCCGGAGCTGTTCACTTTATATATTAATGATCTGGATGAGGGCATTCTGGCAAAGTTCGCCAATGATATGAAGTTAGGCGGACAGGCAGGTAGTTCTCAGGAGTTTGGGAGGCTGCAGAAAGATTTAGACAGTTTAGGAGAGTGGTCCAAGAAATGGCTGATGAAATTCAACATGAGCAAGTGTGAGGTCTTGCACTTTGGAAAAAAGGATACAGGCATGGACTATTTTCTAAGCGGTGAGAAAATTCATAAAGCCAAAGTACAATGAGATCTGGGAGTGCTAGTCCAGGATTCTCTAAAGGTTGACTTGCAGATTGAGTCCTTGGTTAAGGAAGTAAATGTGATGTCATTTCTCTCAAGAGGGTTGGGAATGTAAAAACAACAATGTAATACTGAGACTTTATAAAGCTCTAGTTAGGCCCCATTTAGAATACTGTGTCCAATTCTGGGCCCCAAACTCAGGAAGGCACATATTGGCTCACGAGCGTGTCCAGCGGAGATTCACACGGATGGTCCCTGGAATAGTAGACCTAACATACAATGAACAGCTGAGGATCCTTTGATTGTATTCATTAGAGATTAGAAGGTTATGGGGAGATCTACTAGAAACTTACAAGATAATGCATGGCTTAGAAAGGGTGGACGCTGGGAATTTGTTCCTGTTAGCCTGTGATACTAGGACCCGTGGACACAGCCTTAGAATTAGAGGGGATCAATTTAGAATGGAAATGAGGAGATGTTTCTTCAGCCAGAGAGTGGTAGGCCTGTGGAATTCATTGCCACGGAGCGCAGTGGAGGCCGGGACATTAAATGTCTTCAAAGCAGAGATTGATAAATTCTTGATCTCGCAAGGAATTAAGGGCTATGGGGAGAGTGCGGGTAAGTGGCATTGAAACTCCCATCAGCGATGATTGAATGGCAGAGTGGACTCGATGGGCCGAATGGCCTTACTTCCATTCCTATATCTTATGGTCTTCTGGACTTAACAGCAATCTAGGTTTATTCAGTACATCATATCACTTGTATGACACTTTGATCCTTTACTATAAACTCTATGACTTTTGATCCTGCCCTACCACCTACCTAATGAAGGAACAGTGCTCTGAAAGCTTGTACTTCCAAATAAACCTGTTAAACTATAATTTGGTGTTGTGTGATTTTTAGCTTTTACCTCTTATTGATCGAGGCATCGGAAGTGACAATTGGAAAACAGCCTTGGCAACCCTACAAAGTCCTCCTTACTAATATCTGAGTGCTAGTGGCAAAATTGGGAAAGCTGTCTCATAGACTAGTCAAGCAACAGCTTGACATAATCATAGATTCATGTAAAGTCCCAGATATCATCAACACCATCCTTGAATATTTTCTGTCCTACTGGCAGAATAACCCAGCAGAAGTGGCTGCACATTGGTATAAGTAAGGAGGGAGCTGCCATGGGAGTCTTCACCATTGACTGTGGACCCCATGAGGGGCATCAGGTTTAACATAAAGAAATCCCCTACTGATTACCACATACTATCCTCCTTCAGCTGATGAATCAGTCACCCTCTATGTTGAACAACATTTGGAGGAAGCATTGAGGATGGAAAGGATGTATAAATATTGCTATACTGGGTGACAGATGGTAAAGGAACCCAGAGAGAAAAACATATTTCACCTCCTCTTCATTAATCTGACCTCTGCAGATGTATCTGTCGATGACAGTAACAGTAAGAGTGACCACCATACAGTCCCTATCAAGACTGCAAACCCACAACCAGTCTCCATTTCCATCTAGAAGGACAAGAGCAGCAGATACATGGGAACACCAACATCTCCAAGCCACTCCACATCAAGATTTGGAAATATATCACAGTTCCTTCACTATTGCTGGGTCAAAATTCTGGAATTCCTTCCCTGATGGCATTGTGAGTCTGCCTACAGCACATGGACTGTAATGGTTCAAAAAGGCAGCTTACTAATGCCTTCTCAAGAGCAGTTGGGGGTGGGGTGGTGGGGGGGGTCAATAAATGCTGGTCACCTAGTGACACCCGCGTCCTACAAGAGAATTTTTTTTAAAAACAGAATCGAGACTAACTGCTTGTAGTTTCAGGAAGAAAAAGCATGTGTGTAAACATGATCGAGGCCATAAGGATAAGTATTTCCCCTCTCTTCAAAAGGAGTAAATTAATGTTCAAATTACCTTGGAAAAATACTGAACTATGATCTGATTGTCATCAAAACAAGTCTATGTCTTTGACAATTTAAGATCTCTTCTGATGGCTTAAAGTGAAGGTGCATTAAATAGTATCATACTAACCCATGCAGACTAAATGTTCCAAGTTCAAGTCCATCCATCCTAATTTTATCAGGACATGACAATTGGCCTCAGTTTTCCTAGGAAAGGGAATGGAAAAGAGTGTCCCCCTAGGGCAAGTGGTGCAAAGGTAAAAAGGAAAATTTGGGAAGATTACACAAGAAATCTCACTGGGTCACACAGGGAATACCCCTCCATGAAATTTGATAAAATTGACACTTGATGAGGACTAGGAAAGTAGGATAAACATCGAGTAATAATTGTTAGCTACATATTCCAGTATGAGGGTGATTTTAACTACCTTGTTTTCTGAACTACAACAATCCAAGGTTGAGACATGTAGCACTGATCAATGTTAATGTTTTCACACTTCTGTCATCAAATTGTGATGATCAAAAAATGCAATTGTGGCAAAGTCTGCCAAAGAATGTGTATAGTTGAGCAAAAAGGATGACTGTGTGGGAGACATGTTTCTTTTGGTTGCCAACTGTGATTAAATCTGTTTGTGGAGATTTCATTACATGACTAGACCCACGTTCCAGCCACTATTTGGCTAATACATCTATCCTTTTAATGAACTGCCTTCCTATGCCAATTGGATAGTAAAAATATATTACCAATTGGATGGTACTTGACTGTGAATCAAAGAGACATGTTATTCTCTAATATGAAATATTTTTCTATCCAGTAAAGAGAAATGTTCAAAGAAAATGACAAACAAAGCAAAATCTTTTTTAAATGTCTGCATGATTTTTCTCCAAGGCTGCACACAGTAGTGTCTTCAATTCATGGAGACTCCAGCCAAATCCTGAAGGGTTGACGACCCCAATGATTCAATACAGAAAATATAAAGCAATATTTCTGATAAGAATAAGGTAGGGACATATATCTCAAAGTCATAACATTTTGCATAGAGCAAAAGAGCAAAGAAATCCTGGTGCATTGATGCATGAGTCATTAAAAGAGTCATGCAGGTGAATTGGTCATACTAAGTTGCCCATAGTGTTAGGTGCATTAGTCAGGGGTAAATATAGGGTAGGGAAATAGGTCTGGGTGGGTTACTTTTCGGAGGGTCGGTGTGGAATTGTTGGGCCAAATGGCCTGTTTCCATACTGTAGGAAATCTAATCTAAATATGATATAGAAAGGCAAATAGGATCCTCAGTTTGGGATCTAGACCCAGAATATAAAAGCAAGAAGATAATGTTGAACTTGTATATGGGTTTTGTCGGGCTATAGTTCAGATACTGTGTATAGTTTGGGGAAGCCCAGCAAAAGAAGGATATAAAAGCAATGACAAAGCTGCAGGGTGCTTTCAACCAGGGATAAAGAGTTGTACCTAAGAAGGAAAGACATGGAACTTTAGAACTATTTTCATTACATTTGGAAAATTGGAAGTATGTTGTTACAGAGGCTCTCAATGTTATGAAGAAATATGATTGGATGAAAAGTGGTTAATTATTCATTTTGGTCAGTAAGACAGTAACAAGAAGCTGGTTAGAATGTGGTCTTTTATACTTCAAAATAATATTGAAGAAAACCATTTTTTTTCAAAGGGAATTAGATAATTGCTTTTAAAAAATGAATTGTAATGGAATGGAATTGAAGAGGAGAATAGTTTATAGTAGATGGTTCATGTGGAGGGAGAAAATCATCAGCATATCTATGGACTATAAAGTATATGCAATTTTGCTTTGCAGCATTTTATGGTTTCTTCCTTTAATTGGCTGACAAAAATGTTGTCTGGCAAATTATATATAATTAGAATGTCATACCAAAGCAAGATTGAAGATAACAATGCAAATTGTTTTCAGATTTGAGTAAAATGAATTAACAAGTGGATTTCTGAATAAATTTGCCCCTAAACATTTATCTGCCATGTGTGTTACTTTTGTGAAAATGTGTGATCAAATGTATATAATAGATTATGAAAATTAAAAACCACATGTATTCTTAAAATTGTTCCTTCATATTGATTTGGAGATTCTGGTGTTGGACTGGAGTGTACAAAGTTAAAAATCACACAGCACCAGGTTATAGTCCAACAAGTTTATTTGGAAACACTAGCTTTCGGAGCGCTGCTCCTTCATCAAGTGGTTGTGTCCGAAAGCTAGTGCTTCCAAATAAACTGTTGGATTATAACCTGGTGTTGTGTGATTTTTAACTTCTTTCATGTCAGGTTTATGAAACTGAATCCCAGTGACCACTATGTCTTTGACTGAGCCCTAAATTCTGAGTTCATTCCGTAGAACCATTGGCCTTTTTACCTTCTCACTTCTTTTCAAACTATTTATAAGCTTCTTTTGCTAAGGTGAAATTTAAACAGTAATTATTGATTAACACCATTTGATGGTAATTTGTTTGGGCTAAAATGATAGAGGGAATTTATGTTGAGTAGAATGATTTCCTAAGTGTCTTTTAATGAGCGAGAAGAAGGATCTGTAATATATGCAACTAATGATAGCCGTGACTAAATAAACACAAACCCACAAAATTTAAATGAAATCAGGATCTGAAATGAGAGAAACTTCATGACATTTTGTAAGTTTAGATAAGATCTCCAAGAAAAAAAAACTTCTCTAACTCAATTATTTAAGAGATATTCAAGGAAAATATAAAAGGATAACTGCAATATTATTTATCAGGAAAATCTTTAAAATGGTTAAATACAACTGATGGGACATTCAGCAACATATCGGGAGTGAAATGCTATGTTCAATTAATTTAATGTATTTTTTCACACATATTAGTATCATTTTGACCCATCCTGGTGACCTAATCATAGGAAAAATATTTCTACCCTTGAGAAATGAACAATCAAATGATTCTAGTTATGAGGAATCCAAGTTATGTGCAGAGGTTATGGAGTTGAGCTTAATAATTTGAGAAAAGATATGACGTAGTGATTTAAATGAAGGTTATAAGAAGATTGACAAACCTGATCAAAGCAAATTGTTCACCATGGCAGAGAGCTGAATTACCAGAGTACAAAAATTAAAAATCAAGGAGGCGTACCATGATTAATTTGAGTTTTATTTACTTTTGTTCAATTTAAAATGAACTGCATCTGGTAATACCCTTAAAACCCATTGTACCAAGGGAGTGAAAATTGGGGAGTTTTATATAGAGTCACTCTATATAAAACTCCCCAATTTTCACTCCCTTGATACACCTATACACCTGTTTGTGTTTGATTATAGAGTAGAATAGATGAAAGGCTGGGAAAAATCAGACCCAGCTTTCTCTCAGATGGGAGGAAACTATTCTGAAACTTGTACTGGGAAAAGGAGAGAAAATACAGAAGTTTATTGCAAATAAATAGTAAAAACGAGTTGGTTTAAAAATTTGTAACAAACACTAAAACTTCAACTCCAAAATATGAATAATAATTTGATTTTAAAATTACATTGTTGTATGTTTTATTATAAGTTTGATTCAGAAACCAAGTACCACTTTAAACAATGCATTTTATAAAACCTTTTAAATTGGCCATTAAGATGCAGTACTGTCAGAAATAACTTTATATTGCATGATTCCCAGCCTGATCTCAAAGCTGAGACAAAGGAATTTCGAACAATCATTGAAACTCTGGGTACTACTTCAAACCGTCCAGAGATCAAGGCCATGTGACACATTTGTGTAACAGGAGAAAATATGGAGTTTACTATGAATTAAATAGACAAATCCCATATTCAGTCACAATAATGTTAGGAAAAATTTGAAGAGTTTGGATAAAGGAATAAGCCAAACATGGAGAATATAGGATATCACCACATCAATCCTCCTAGTATCCCAGCCACACCACAACACTGATGTTATTTAGAACAAGCGAAATGTAAAATTAAAAACGTTATCGTCTGGACTTTATATTATTCATGCCATACCTTTCCCTAGAATCGCAGACCTTTGGCATACGATAAGTTAAGCAACAGTTCATAATTTGAATATGGAATACAATTGAAGATGGCTGGATGAATTCAGCATTTCTAACGTGGGAAAGGGTGGTCGACCTCTTTTCAGTGGGGAGGAACCAAATATTTCATTTCAATTGATAACAGTTTACCATCAACAAGATCTGAATGAAATGTTAATGAAATCAAAATTATTTGTAATTCCAATGTCAAAAAGTGCATTTCCATGGCCTTTTATTAATAATTTACCTAGGTCTAATCACTTGTTCTCTAAACACAACACAAACTACAATGTCAACTTTATCTTAAATTGATTTAACCAGTCTGCCAATAATAATATAAATAAATTGTCCCAGTTAGCTGACATCAATAGTTGATATTCCTGACAAAAATTAATCTTTAAATTGATTAGTTTTCTCTCAGTTCATCAGTCCCTCAATTATTCTGCGCAAAGTCAAAACCTCACCATTGGTCGAGTATAGTATGACGAGATCATGGCAATATGAGTGAGCTATAGATCAAGTAATTTTGCACAATGACAAATAGAGTCATAGAGATGTACAGCATGGAAACAGACCCTTCGGTCCAACCCGTCCATGCCGACCAGATATCCCAACACAATCTAGTTCCACCTGCCAGCGCCCGGCCCATATCCCTCCAGATCCTTCCTATTCATATACCCATCCAAATGCCTCTTAAATGTTGCAATTGTACCAGCTTCCACCAGTTCCTCTGGCAGCTCATTCCATACACTCACCACCCTTTGCATGAAAAAGTTGCCCCTTAGGTCTCTTTTATATCTTTCCCCTCTCACCCTAAACCTATGCCCTCTACTTCTGGACTCCCCAACCCCAGGGAAAAGACTTTGTCTATTTATCCTATCCATGCCCCTTATAATTTTGTAAACCTCCATAAGGTCACCCCTCAGCCTCCGATGCTCCAGGGAAAGCAGCCCCAGCTTATTCAGCCTCTCCGTATAGCTCAGATCCTCCAACCCTGGCAACATCCTTGTAAATCTTTTCTGAACCCTTTCAAGTTTCACAACATCTTTCCGATAGGAAGGAGACCAGAATTGCACACAATATTCCAACAGTGGCCTAACCAATGTCCTGATATGGAACCATAACCTCAGATCATCCAGACTCTCTACTTCATCTGTATATTATTTATTTTTGAACATCTGATGTATTATTTTAACACTATTATTCTAAGAGGTATATGTATTAGTGAGACTTGAATTTAGTTGTGAATTTTTATCTTTCAGTATTTAGTTGGATTTATTCCTACTTATGGATGGCCATAATTTCTGATGTGCTGCCACACAGTATGTTTGCACTAAAACAGCCAGTGCTGGAAGCTCATGCAGGTCTGGCAGCATCTGTGGAGAGTGAAACACAGTTAACATTGTGAGTCCAATGATTCTTTGTCACAATTCCACAGCAGATGTGGTTATCTTTTAATTGCCCTCTGACATGGCCAAGCAAGCCACTCAGTTGCATCAAACTGCTAAAATGTCTCCAAAAAAGAATGAAATCAGAAAGACCACCTGGCATTGACCATTCGCAGCAAACAACAATGGAAAACTCAGCCCTGTTGAGTCCTCCTTACTAATATCTGGGAACTAATGCCAAAATTGAGAGAACTGCCTCACACATAAATTAAGTAACAGCCTGACATAGTCATATTCATGGAATCATACCTTACACACTATGTCCCAGATAGTATGATCACCATCCTTGTAGAAGTGGCAGAACAATGGTGTACGTTTCGAGAGGGAGTTACCCTGGGGGTCCTCAACGTTAACTTTGGACTCCTTGAAACCTCATGATATCAGGTCAATCATGGGCAAGGAAACTTGTTGCTTATTACCATGTGTCATACTCTTCAGCTGATGAATCATTACTCCTCCGTGTTGAGCACCATTTTGAGGAAGCAAGTCCATAAATGTATAATGGGTGGAGGACTTCAATGTTTATCACCAAGAGTGGCTCAGCTAACCGAACTGGCTGTGTCCTCAAGGACATAGCTACTAGACTGAGTCTGTGGCAGGTGGTAAAAGAATCAACGCGTGGGTGAAACTTACTTGATCTAATCCTCACCAACCTACATGCCAAAGATGCACGTGTCCAAGACAGTATCAGTCAGAATGACCATCATATAGACCTTGTGCATGAAATCCAGTCTTCACATTGAAGATACTCTCCTACACGCTAGATTGAATGAACTTGGAACAGATTTAGCAACTCAACACTGAGTATCCAAGAGGCACTGCTTGCCATCAGCAGCAACAAAATCTGCATCCCTGGTTCGATGAAGAGTGCAGAGAGGCATGCTAGGTAAAAATGAGGTGTCAACCTGATGAAGATACAGCACAGGACGACTTGTGTGCCAAATATCAGAAGCAGCAAGTTATAGACAGGGCTAAGCAAGTCAACCACCAATGGATCAGATATAGCTCTGCGTACCTTCCATAGCCGATCATGAATTGTGATGAACAATTAAACAACTCACTGGAGGAGAAATCTCCACAGATATCTCCATCCTCAATGATGGTGGTGCTCAGCACATCAGTGCAAAAAGTAAGGCTGAAGCATTTGTAACAATCTTGTGGATTCCGAGTGGGTGATCAATCTCTGTCTTCTCGAGAGGTACACAGTATACCAATCATAAGGCAATTTGACACATTTCATATGGTATCAGAAACAATTATAGGCATTGGATACGACAAAGGCTATCGGCCATGACATTATTCTGGCAATAATACTGAAGATTCAGACTCGATAACTTGCCGTGCCTCTAAACAAGCAATTCCTGCGCACAAAGCAGGACAAATCCAACATGGTCAATTACTGCTCCTTCAGTCAACTCTCAATCAAGAGTAATGTAATGGAAAGGATCAATAACAATGCTGTCACACAGCACCAAATTAGCAATATCCTGCTCGCTGATACTCAATTTGGGGTCTGCTAAGGCTCTCAGCTTCTGCTGTCATTATAGCCAGTTCAAATGTGGACAAAAGAGCTGAATTCCAGAGGTGACGTGAGAATGACTGCCCTTGACAGCAAAGCTGCATTTGGCAGAATGTGAGATCAAGGAATTCTAGCAAAAGTGGAGTCAATGGAAATCGGAGGGTATAATCACTGTTGGTTGGAGTCATGACTTGCACAAAGTAATATAGTGATGGTTGTTGGAGGTTGGTCATCTCATGTATGACCCCAGAAGTCTCCTGTCAGGACACTTAGAGCTACCTGGCCCCTCACTTGCTTGCAGGCCCAAACATCTTCAGCTGTTTCATCAATGACCTTCGCTCATCATAAGTTCAAAAGTGAGATGTTTGCTGATGATTGCGCAATGTTCTGCACTTTTTGTAACTCTATAGATATTGAAATATCCATATCCAAATGTAGCAAGACATGAACCATATACAGAGGGATCTCGATTCGATTACTTACAGTGTGAAAACAGGCCCTTTGGGCCACCAAGTCCACACTGACCTGCCGAAGCGCAACCCACCCAGACCCATTCCCCTACATTTACCCCTGCCCCTAACACTACGGGCAATTTAGCTTGGCCAATTCACCTAACCTGCACATTTTTGGACTGTGGGAGGAAACCGGAGTACCCAGAGGAAACCCACGCAGACACGGGAAGAATGTGCAAACTCCACACAGTCAGTCGCTTGAGGCGGGAATTGAATCCGGGTCCCTGGCGCTGTGAAGCAGCAGTGCTAACCACTGTGCCACTGTGCCGCCCACTCTGGCATTATCTGGCATTCGATTATCTGGACAAGACTGCAAGGTCCCGATGCTTGGCTAAAAATGTTATCCGGCATTCAATTATACGAACATTTGGACAATCAAGGTTTCTCTGTACAGGCTTTTGTTGATAAGTGATAAGTAGCATTCACACCACACAAATGCCAGGCAATGAAAATCTCCAATGAGAGAATCTAAACATCACCCTTTGATATTCAATAGTATTACTATTGCTGCAGGCCCTGCTAAGAACATTCATTGGGGTTACCATTGACCAGAAATTGAACTGAACTAGCCGTATAAATACTGATGCTATAAGACAAGAGCAGACATTAGGAATCCTAAATCAAGTAACTCACCTACTCACTCATCAAAACCAATCCACCATCCACAAAGCTGAAATCAGGAATATGATGGAATACTTTCCACTTGCCTGGATGAGTGCAGCTCCAACAACATTCAAGAAGCTTGAAACCACGAGGTGAAGGCAGCCAGTTAACTGGCACGGGATCCATAAACATGCAGTCGTGGTATGGATTTTCAGTGTAACCTCCACCACAGGAATTACCAATGTAGAAAGAACTTTCATGACCTCACATCAGTAGCCGAGAAAAATCAACATGCTGCTGCCAGTATAGCTTTTCTATATTTTAGCTCAGCTTCACTGACATGTGTGAGCTTTCATACTCTTTTTCACTCAGCAGTTGGATGTCATTAAAATTCAGTTCTGCAGAAAATCAAATCTCTGCAAACACTCAAATACCTTGTTTATTCAAAGTCACTCTCTCGGTACACTTTCCCTTTTGCAATAACCCCTGCTGGTTTCCCTCACATCACCACCTCTGGGAATGATTTTTTAATGTGCCTAAGTTTTAAACTCGATTCACTCCCCCTCTTTTGTTTTCTGAAACATGAGCGACATCCACTAAGAGACCAGCCCCTCCAAATATCATTTCCTCCTTTTAGAAGAATCGAGACTTTTCAGATGAAGCAGCAACAAGGCAATGCCCATCAGCTGGGATACTGACACCTCCATGGGTACTTTCTGGTAGACACATCTCTGGCATATCTCTGCAGCTGGCCAGACCGCTGGCACTCAAGAGGACTGCCAGAGACCAGGCATCTGCTCAGCCCCAGGTATGGGAAGCTCTCATAACTTTCAGTCATTAATAATTTAATTAAAATGCACAAACAGACATAAGTTTATTGGGGACACCCTACAAACTGGATTGAAGGATGAGTCCACCACATCATCCAAAAATTGAGAGCACTGACATGTGTTAGCCAATTGTGTTCAGCACCAATATCAAGATGATAGGGGGAATGAGGGACCTTGGCCTCACACTAGGTCCACTGTCTCACAAGGATACAGGGTGATTCTAGTAGGCATCCAGCTGGAAGAGGAGCCACATGCAGGATCCCAGAAGTCTCCTGTCAGGACACTTAGAGCTACCTGGCCCCTCACCTGCTTGCAACCCTCAACAATATGGAAATTCAAACTGGAAAAGATTTTGTAATTCGATTAGTTTTAAAACAGTTATGGAAAAGGATAAACCTTCCATAAAATTTAATTTCCTTTATTAGAGTAAGGCAATTCTTAATGGTTTGAGTCAAGAACTTTCTAAAGTTGATTGGAGTAGACTGTTCGCAGATAAAGGGACAACTGGCAAATGGGAGGCTTTCAAAAGTGTGACCACGAGTGTTCGAGGCATTATGTTCCTGGTAGAGTGCAAGGCAAGGCTGGTAAGAGTAGGGTACAATGGATGAATAAAGATATTGAAGTTCTAGTCAAGAATAAGAAAGAATCATATATTACATAGACAACTGGGATCAAATGAATCACTTGATGAGTATTAAGAGTGTAGGGGCATTCTTAAGAGGGAAGTCAGCATGGCAAAGAAGGAACATGAGATAGCCTTGGCAGATAAGATTAAGGATAATCCAGAGCGATTCTACATTAAGAGCTAAAGAGCAACTAGAGAGAAAATAGATCTGCATAAAAATCAATGAAGTCATCTATGTGTTGAACCTCAGGAGATGGGATTGATACTAAATGAATATTTTGCATCAATTTTACTGTCGAAAATAAAATTAAGCCTAGAGAACTCAGAAATAAATATTGATGTTTTGAAAACAGTTCACATTACAGAATTTGGAGATGCTGGTGGTTTGGGGTGTACAAAGTTAAAAATCACACAACACCAGGTTATGGTCCAACAGGTTTATTTGGAAGCACTAGCTTTTGGAGCGCTGCTCCTTCAGGTAGTTGTGGAGTTTAAGATCGTAAGACTCAGGATTTATGGCAAAAGTTTACAATGTGATGTAACTGAAATTACATATTGAAAAAGACCTGGATTGTTTGCAAAGTATCTCATCTTTTAGAATGGGCATGTTGGTTTCAGTTCTTTCATATGTAAATCACAAAACTTTTTTAAAAGTTACATTCTGAAGTGAACTAAGATGGAGGACGGGAAAATTTTCTGGCTGTGATAGGTTGCTCCTTTCTTGAGGTATTTTAGGTGTTGGAGGTGATTTCCTCAAATTACAGGAGCAGCAATTATTGTTTTCTATGCTATTGCATTGTTTTGGAATTTTGGAGAAAAAAAGTCAAAACAACAGCACTTTTAAAAGGGAGAGGAACAGACAAAGGCAGCACATGGTGAGGTCAGTGCAGGAGAGAGAGATAGAAAGAAAGAAACCCACACTGCTAACTGACACAGCAGCGAAGCTGCGCGGTTACTGCCTTTGCTGTTTGAATTCATGTATCACTGGATTTCGGAGTGCATCTGGGAAAATTAATGAACAGTGAAATTCACAACTAATCTTGGAGGAACCTGTTTGGGAGAGGTCATGGTACAGAAACAGATAAGTGAATATTTTTAAGTATGGCCTCTAGAAAGTCTGCAGTAGTGAGTTGAGTAGGTTCTTTCTTGATTAAATGTTTTATTAAGATATGTCTCTTAATTAAACTTAAAAATATAAACCATAAGTATTAGGTTAGCTTGAAGCAGCATTTTTAAATTAGAGTAGATTACTTACAGTGTGGAAACAGGCCCTTCGGCCCAAAAAGTCCACACCACCCCGCCGAAGCGCAACCCACCCATACCCCTACATTTACCCCTTACCTAACACTACGGGCAATTTAGCATGGCCAATTCACCTGACCTGCACATCTTTGGACTGTGGGAGGAAACCGGAGCACCCGGAGGAAACCCACGCAGACACGGGGAGAATGTGCAAACTCCACACATTCAGTCACCTGAGGCGGGAATTGAACCCGGGTCTCTGGCGCTGTGAGGCAGCAGTGCTAACCACTGTGCCACCGTGCCGCCCATTGCCACCCATATTTTGTAGAGCACTAAGACAGAGCTATTTTCTGGGTCTGTAGATTGGAAGAAGCAAAAATGGCCTTGTGTCGAGTGATAGGCTCTTCTTGTCGTATGTGGAATTTAGGGAGAGTGTACGTGTTACTGAGGGTTATATCTGCAATAAATGTCATTGGTTGCAAATCCTATCAGATCGAATGGATCAGGTGGAGAGACAGTTAGAAGCAATGAGGAATTTACAAGAGCAAGGGGTTGTAATGGATAGCAGTTATAGGGAGAGAAAAATGTAGATACGGTTACATAGATGGGTTGCCTCCAGGAAAGGTAAGAGAGGTAGGCAAGTAGTGCAGGAGACTTCTGTGGCTATCCCATTTCAAACCATTATGTTGTTTTGGAAAATGTAGGGGGTGGTGGATTCTCAGGGGAATGTAACATAAACAGCCATGTTTCTGGTATCGAGACTGGCTCGAATGCAATGAAGTGTACGTCGAGTTCCAAGAGATCAATTGTGTTAGGGGACTCTCTAGTCCAAGGCACAGATAGGGGCAAGACCCAGGGAGATAGTGAGGAAAGAGATCAATCTGAGACTGGTATAGTTTAGAAAAGAAGCGAGTCAAAAAGTCAGCAGGGTCAAAGCAGAGAAGAAGGTAGGACTGATAAATTAAACTGCATTTATTTCAATGCAAGGGGCCTAACAGGGAAGGCAGACAATGCAAGGGGCCTAACAGGGAAGGCAGATGAACTTAGAGCATGGTTAGGAACATGGGACTGGGCTATCATAGCAATTACAGAAATGTGGTTCAGGGATGGACAGACCTGACAGCTTACTGTTCCAGGATACAAATGCTACAGGAAGGATAGAATGTGAGGCAAGAGAGGATGGGGAGTGGTATTTTTGATAAGTGACAGCATTACAGCTGTACTGAGGGAGGATATTCCTGGAAATGCACCCAGGGACATCATAAGAAAGGTATGATAACTTTATTAGGATTGTATTATAGACCCCCTACTAGTCAGAGGGAAATTGAGAAACAGATTTGTAAGGAGATCTTGGTTAACTGCAAGAATAATAGGGTCGTTATGGTCGGAGATTTTAACTTTCCAAACATAGATTGGGACTGCCATAGTGCTCAGGGTTTAGATGGAAACTGAGGTGTCAGTGGGGGAGCACTTTGGGCCAGTACCATAGTTCTATTAGTTTTAAAGTAGTGATGGAAAAGGATAGACCAGATCTATAAGTCGAAGTTCTAAATTGGAGCAAGTCTAATCTTGAGGTATTAGGCAAGAACTTTCAGAAGCTGATTGGAGGCAGATGTTCGCAGGTAAAGGAATGGTTGGTAAATGGGAAGCCTTTAGAAATGAGGTAACGAGAGTCCAGATACAGTATATTCCTGTTAGGGTGAAAGGAAAGGCTGAGAGGTGTGGAGAATGCTGGATGACGAGAGAAATTGAGGGTTTGACTAAGAATAAGAAGGAAGCATATGTTAGGTATAGACAGGAGAGATCGAATGAATTCTTAGAAGCGTATAAAGGCAGTAGGAGTATACTTAAGAGGGAAATCAGGAGGGCAAAGAGGGACATGCAATAGCTTTCGTAAATAGGGTTAAGGAGAATCCAAAGAATTTTTACAAATACATTAATGACAAAAAGATAACTATGGAGAGAGTAGAGTCCCTCGAAGATCAGCAAGGTGGCCTTTGTGTGGAGCCACAGGAGATGGGGGAGATAATAAATGAGTATTTTGCATCAGTGTTTACTATGGAGAAGGACATGGAAGATATAGAATGTGGGGAAATAAGATGGTGACATCTTGAAAAAGTCCATAACACAGAAGAGGTGGTCTGGATGTCTTGGAACTCGTAAAGGTAGATAAATCCCCAGGACCTGATCAGGTGTACCCGAGAACTCTGTGGGAAGCTAGGGAAGTGATTGCTGAGCCCCTTGCTGAGATATTTGTATCATCGATAGTCACAGGTGAGGGGCTGGAAGACTGGAGGTTGGTTAACATGGTACCACTATTTAAGAAAGATAGTAAGGACAAGCGAGGGAACTATAGACCAGTGAGGCTGACGTTGGTGGTGGGCAAGTTGATGGAGGAATCCTGAGGGACAAGATTTACACTTTTTGGAAAGGCATGGACTCATTAGGGTTAGTCAACATGGCTTTGTGCATGGGAAATCATGTCTTACAAACTTGATGGAGTCTTTTAAAAAAGTAATGAAGAGGATTGATGAGGGCAGAGCGCTAGACGTGATCTATATGGACTTCAGTTAGGCGTTCGACAAGGTTCCCCATGGAAGACTGGTTAGCAAGGTTAGATCTCATGGAATACAGGGAGAACTAGCCATTTGGATACAGGACCGGCTAGAAGGTAGAAGACAGAGGGTGGTGATGGGCGGTTGCTTTTCAGAAAGGAGGCCTGTGACCAGTGGAGTCCCACAAGGATCGGTGCTGGATCCAGTACTTCTTGTCATGTATATAATGACTTGGATGTGAACATAGGAGGTACACTTAGTAAGTTTGCAGATGACACCAAAATTGTAGGTGTAGTGGACAGCGAAGAAGGTTACCTCAGATTACAGCGGGATGAGATTGTAGGCTTAACAAAGATACCTTGGAGTGCAGGTTCGTAGCTGCTTGAAAGTAGAGTTGCAAGCAGATAGGATAGTGAAGAAGGTATTTGGTATGCTTTCCTGTATCGGTCAGTGTATTGAGTATAAGTGTTGGGAGGTCATGTTGTGGTTGTACAGGATATTGGTTAGGCCACTTTTGGAATATTGTGTGTAATCCTGGTCTCCTTCCTATTGGAAGGAGGTTGTGATACTTAAAAGGGTTCAAAAAAATTTTACAAGGATGTTGCCAGGGTTGGAAAATTTGAGCTATAAGGAGAGGCTGAATAAGCTGGGGCTGTTATCTCTGGAGTGTCAGAGGCTGGGGGGGTGACCTTATAGGGGTTTATAAAGTCATGAGGGGCATGGATAGGGTAAATAGACAAAGTCTTTTCCCTGGTGTGGGGGAGTCCAAAACTAGAGGACATAGGTTTAGAATGAGAGGGGAAAAATATAAAAGGGACCCACCGGCCATACAGAGGGTGGTACGTGTATGGAATGAGCTGGCAGAGGAAGTGGTGGAGGCTGATACAATTGCAATTTAAAAGGCATCTGAATGGGTATATGAATAGGAAGGGTTTGGAGGGATATGGGCCAAGTGCTGGAAGATAGAACTAGATTATGTTGGAATAGCTGAGTTGGACCGAAGAGTCTGTTTCTGAGATGTAAATCTCTATGACTCTATGAATCTATAACATGGTCGGGATGGACTAGTTAAACCTGAGGATCTGCTTCCATAGTGTATGACTCTATGACTCTGCCAGGACAGTAATATCATTTCTGGGCCATTTGCCACAAATGCCCTGAGCCATCCTGTAGGAAGAGGTAATGTTTGAGGCACTAAAGGTGGCATGTGTAATACTTACTGTAAATTTAATATCATATTAGTGAACATATGTTCACTTGACATCATCATCAGAGTGCTTGACTGTCATTTTAGCTGCAGCTGCAAGAATTAACATAAAGGAGCATCCTCAGCGCAACACTATCTTAACCCTGTCTGAAAGATGAGTATTCTTTCATGCGGGATCCATACCAGCATAAATCTTCATGATTATTGAGTGATGTTGTGCAAGCTTCCATCAGTTTGCAATGTTAACTTTTATTAAATAAGAGGAAAAAAGAAGAAAGAAAATTGGTAAAATGGATTTGCAGTTGGGATTAAACAGAGGATGCTTGCCTCTATAGCATCAGTCCATTTAGAGTCAGTGACTGTACCTGTCCCCAGTGTAGCAAAGGATGGATCTGGCTTCATTGCTGCAGAATGCCCCAAGTAGTTGGACTGTTCCATATGCATGTCCTTTGTGGAGAAATTTGCAAAGAAAAACATCTTTGACCAGACGTTCATCAGGGAGTGGTCAGCACATAGCATCCTCAAGACCCTGCGGAAAAGGAGAAGTTGGATCCAGTTGAGTTATTCGCTGAACAGACTGTCAAAGTCATTTAGCAGAATGCCTCATCACCAGAACTTTATAACAAGCACCAAGGCATGACTTGGCTGATGGTGAGAAGGTCATTAGCTGTGAGATCCTTCATGTATGCGTGGACTGTCTGCACCACTGCAAGCTGCAGTAGCTGTGGTGGGGTGGGTAGAGACTGTCACTTTCTGGAATGTACCTTTGCAAATGAAGTCTGGAGAGAGATGCAGTGATACAGGATTCTGTGCTCTACGGTCTGTTCCCCAGGACCCACACCAAGACAAACATTGACTGTGCCTGGAAGACCATCAACTTGGTAAAAGATGCTCTTTGCTCTGCCTGAAACTTATTGGTCTTCCAGTGCGAGGAGTTGACCTTGAATGAGTGTTGCAGTTTGACATATCCCAAGGTCCAGAACTACAAGCTGAGGGACGTACTAAAGCTTGGGGCAGCTGCCATCAAGGCAGAGCTGGGAAAGACTGCCATCTTTCTGCCAAAGTTAAGTGGGAATCTGTTCAGTTATCAGACCCAAATGCATGTAAATATTGTCTTGTATAAGTAAAAAATGTCTTGGGTTTTATCCTCACCTGACAGCACCACTGCCTCTTTTTCAAATGGAGGATATTCCATCGAAACTGAATAATTGTTGGGTCTCCTGCACTTTCTCCACAGCATAAGTAGCTGGACGCCCAGTGATAGATAGCTGTTCCATAACAGCTCGAAACTGATGCTGGTACTGGTCTTCCAGAAGCATGTATTCCTCATCAATGTCTGTGTAGTGCCACAAACACAGAGTTGGCAACAGGTCTAGATCCATTGATGATGGTTCCAATAAGCCTATGGGAAGAATATCAGAAATGAAGCAGCTCCTCAGTAATGTGATCAGTCAATAGTCACAGAGAACGGAACATTTAACCATTAGAGGACATTCTGACAAGTACGGTAATGGGATGCCTTTACATGGACCTACCATGGTAGACCTAATTTAGATGTGTCTGCATAAGCCAGTTGCATATATACAATAGCAGATTGTAAGCCTGCTAGGATAAGAGAGACCTACTCCCCCAACCTACCCGTCCACATTACCCAAGAGAGGTAGCTCTGCATATAAGATAGTATGGTGAAAGTTTTATAATCTTGGGTATTAGGTTCCTGAATTTTGTGTAGACTGAGACCTTGGAATGTGTTCATGATTTTTGGATCATATGGGAAACTTTACAGCTCACCTGAAATTACTTGTACTTCACAGCCATGATGAGAAATACTTTGTCACAATAAATCACATGGTTAAAATTGCTTGTGGCTGGGATTTTCAGTCAACATAGTCATGTCATTGCAGGAGGTACACATCCAGAATTCTGTGATAACAAATGTCTTTATGTTATGCAAGTACCTAATTAATGAAATTACCCCTTGAAGAGCGTCATATCATTCACAAATAAACCCTGCTCCCTTAGAGAAAGCCCATTAACTTTGGCCACTCTGGATGTGGTAACAGTCATGTTTCATTTCCCCGTACACTTATGATTTGGATGAAATGGAAGGTGATAACGATAATGCTTCACAGAGTATATCACAGGATCAATCTTTAAATCGAGATGATAGCATTCCTCCCCCCCCCCCATCCCACTATCCGCAATCTTCATATTCTTTTCTGCTTTTGCTCTTCCTGTCAATCCTATCAGATTGGAACCTCCCCAGATTTGCATTCAACAGTTTTATTTAAGTATTTATCAGCTCATATTACCCCCTGAGCCCCAGGTCTATAGCTTAATTATGCTAAACTTGCTGGTCTGCTTCTGCTCCCCTGCCCCTCCAACATCAATACCAGGGTGATGGTGGCTGTCAATGAAATATGCCCCCTTCCTCAAGTACTCATTTCCTCCCATTTTTTATCATCTTCCATCCCTTTATAGTGTGATTCCCCCCTTCATAATTGTTTTGTTCCCTCTGCAACCTAGCATGCTGACTCCAATCCCCACAATTGACTTCCCTAACTTCCCTACCACAGAAGTAGTCCTTGATAATACCTCTAATGTTCACTGAATAATGCCCAGAGCTAACTGTAGCTCATTCCCCTGGCCATCTTGAAACAATGGTGCCAACCAATTCCTGATCAGACCGCTGATCAATATCAGCACAGCTCTCCAGCTGACCTACTGCAAATCCTCAGAACGGTTGTACATGTCCAAATTTGTGGACTGATAACAGATGATAATCATAACTGACTCTAATTCTACCAACTGATTACCAACAGTCTCCCTTGACTTGACTGAGAACTACACCTGAGTCAAGCGTGTGGTGCTGGAAAAGAACAGCAGGTCAGGCAGCATTCGAGGAGAATCGACATTTCGGGCATACGCCTGATGAAGAGCATATGCCCGAAACGTCGATTCTCCTGCTCCTCAGATGCTGCCTGAGCTGCTTATGCTTTTTTCCAGCACCACACTCTCGACTCTGATCTCCAGCATCTGTAGTCCTCACTTTCTCCCATTGAGATTTTGAGACCCGGCCATTTGATTAATGTGTTCATCTACATAGTAGCAGCATTGCACTGAAAGGCGTTGGTAAGCACCAAGTGAGTATTGAAGTAGTGATTTCTATTATAAGTGAGTCAGGGATGTGCCATGATGATGTGTTAGGCTAATGCTTGTGAAGCTGCCCATGGAGTGGGCCCTGAAATGATGGGGAGTGCTGGCTAAGATAGATACGTGGAGAGAACGTAAGTGCGCTGCAGCCACTAGATACCCACTCTTTCATTCGGGTCTTGTCACAGTTTAGTTTCTCTCGAATACTTTGGAAAATAGCAATCTACATATAAATGAGGAACAATTAGATAGTAATGAAATGTGAATACATTGCAAATAGACCCCTCATCACTCACTAGTGAGATTCTCACCTCGATGTTGAAACCGTAAACACAAAATTCAATTTTTTATCTTGACACTACAATCTTATTTTCCCATTCCCACTGTGTTTTCCAAACTTTCTCGTTGTTGTCCAAGTCATTCAGAGGCTGGGAAAATTCCACCCTTTTTTCCTCTCTCTCTCCTAAGAAAAAATGGTTTACAATCTCATGCTAACTTTCAGACAAATACTCTGAGCAAAGATATTGAATAATGCTAGCTAAAATAAGCCATGACCTAAGCCATGAACACAGTTTTGGTTATCAGTACATCATGATGGAACTGGCAACAAAGATAGGAATGACAAAAATTCATCTTGTAATTCGAAACAACATAATACAAGAGGACAGAAAATAGCTTTCTCCCTTCTGCTATTTTATACTTTTAATTTCTGGTAAATCAAAGCAGGACCTCTACTTCCTTTTCAATTAAACCCTGCAGTAGGTGGCAGTCTTTTCCACAAATTGAAAGCATTAAGTAACATCTCAGACATGATCAGTAGCTAGATAGTTAAAAATCACACAACACCAGGTTATAGTCCAACAGGTTTAATTGGAAGCACACTAGCTTTCGGAGTGACGCTCCTTCATCAGGTGGTATCACCTGATGAAGGAGCATCGCTCTGAAAGCTAGTGTACTTCCAATTAAACCTGTTGGACTATAACCAGGTGTGTGATTTTTAACTTTGTACACTCCAGTCCAACACCGGCAGCTCCAAATTATGAGGAACTAGATAGACACCTGATCTAAAGTTTGAATTAATATTGAAACCGACAAATGCTGGAGATCACAGCAAATTAGATGGTATCCATGGAGAGAGAAGAAGCTAACGTTTCGAGTCTAGATTACTTCATCATAGCAGAAGTGATTGGGACAGTATTTGCGCAATAGTTTGGGGGAGGGGGTGTTAGTGGGTATAGGGTGCTGGTGGAGAAAAGATGTTGATAGCTCAGATTAAGCGATTGGATTGTGAAAATGGCAGAAGAATGGTGTGTCTTGTGCCAGATTTCAAAGGACAGTAAGTGGAATAGGACATGATGACAAACTAAAAGAAAGGGAAGAAATGGGAATTGGTTCACAATTTAAAGGTGTTGAGCTCAATATTAAGTCCAGAAGACTGATAGGTACCTGGTCTGAAGATGAGATGCTGTTTCTCCAGCTGTGATTCACTAGAACACTGCAGCATACCAAGGACAGGCATGTGGGCATCCGAGTCGGACACTCTGGTAAAATGACCAGCTACAGGAAGGTCGGAGTGCTGCTTGCGCACAGACCAAAGGTGTTCTGCAAAGCGGTCACCCAGTCTGCGTTTATTTTCTCCAATGCTTTCTGACCCGTGGTGATCGCCAGCATTTGTTGTTTTTAGTAAAGATTCCAGCATCTGCAGTAATTTGTTCCTACATTTTGAATTAAGACTATTGCTGCAGGATTAGGAGTGTATTGGATGACAAAATTGTAATCTGGGAGTTTTAAACTCCAAAGAAAGGCCCTTTTTTTTATTTCTTGCTCTCTTTCTTTGTTTTCCCTATGTATGTTCACATAAAATATTGCAATATTATCTTATATCAATGTTGAGATTAGAATAAGTTGAATTTCATCATCAAGAATGATTGATTATGTTATAAGGCAAGACTGAATAGACTAAGTTTACATTCCTAGGAGAATAGGGTGTATAAAGTGGTCTAACCTGGGACAGTACAGAAAATAGGGGCAAAACTTGTAACTCGACTATTCAGGAATGCTTTCATACAACACATTATTCACAGGATAGTAGGAATGTGGAACTCCCTCCACCTAAAAAGTTGGGGATCAACTGCAAATGTCAAAACTGAGATTGGTAGATTTTTGCTGAAAATGGGTATTAAGGAAAAAATGAATCAGTGGTCATTCAAGTTGAGCCAAGATCTAATTGAATAATGGAACAGGCTTGAAGGGCTGAGTGGCCTATTCCTGCTCCTATGTTTAAAAAAAATTAAGCTGGTGCTGTGACAAATTCAATAGAAATATTTGCATTAGACTTTTCAATAAACTCTTTTAACCTTTGTTTGCAATGATGAAATGTTGCTGGAAATTATTTAGTTTTAGCAATATACTTAATTTTGAAGAACTTTTTAACAACTGCAATCAAGAGATGTCATTGGAGGGAACAAAGGAGCAGAGAAGAATTAATGTAAAAGATAATCTGATTTAACATGAAAATTCCCAAGAGTGTAGAACAAAGAGAATGGAAAGCCAATTGACTGAGCTGAAAAGGACTGAGAGTGCATGAGAGACGCTGCCAATGGAAATTACAGATGAAAGAAAAAGATAAAGAATTTAACAGCGAAAAAAAGCAAATAATAGCAAATCGAAGAAAAGGAAAATTTACAGATAAGAACCTTTATGACTCTTTATTATGTGTAATTATATTTTTAAAGAATTCTACTGCTTTCTATGTTGTAATTTGTATGTGAAGTGGTCAAATGGAAAATACTAAGTTGAGTGTAAAAGGTTACTCCAACTGTAATTGAATTAAAATCACAGTTAAAGACTAATTTGGAATGGGATATTTAATATTCAATAGGTTAGTTGCATTTATTTATGATAAAGTATGTTGAACTTCATGTAAAGCATTGGTGGATGTGCAATTATATTTTAGTTAAGTAGCTGTAGCTTTGGGTGGTTAAAAAATGCACAGCTGTGAGGCAAAATCTATTATATCCATAATGAGCATTTGTTCATACTTTCCTTTATGTGTACTTAAAGAAAAATAATTTGACAAAAGTGTAACTGATCTGAGCTTAGCACTTACTGATATATGTTTACTATTGTCATGGCTTACCATTAGCTTTGAATGTGGAATAAGGTTGTGGGATTTTGCTTTTTAAAAAAAGCCATGTTTAACCTAGCCTGTCCTTTGAACCCATTGTTCAGACACTCCCCATGAAAAAATGCTCACAAATGGTTCTGAGGATCAGTAACCATTTTAAGTCTTTGGCCTTAATTTCAGAGAAAAAAAGCCCTTAATTAGTTTGTCTTTACATTTTAAAAATGCAGTTTTTTTTGGTGTTAGGATAGTGGATCAGGTGTAAGCAGTAAAATCCAGAAGAGGGCTTATCCTCAAAAAAAGCCTCACCACCTCTTCACCAAAAATTATCAAGTTTCTTCTACATAAGTAGTAAAAAAAATGGAATATGGCGCTTTAATGTGTGATGCATGTGTGATGGATGCATGGCAATGTAACTGAAAAATGGTTAGAATTTGAAAACTGCTGCCAAATTGAGTAATTGAGGTAAATAATATAGATGTATTTAAGGGGAATTTAAATAAACATGCAAGAAAGATATAGAATGTTTGCTGATAGGGTTAAATGAAAATTGGTTTAAATGAAGTATGGATGGCAGCAGGCTCACTATGAAACATCATCCGTGGTTTTTATTGGCACAAGTTACCTGTTTCTTTGCTGTAAATTCCATGTAAAATGTAATTGTCAATAAAAAAAAGGACAGGAAAGGTGAGTGTGGTGGATGAAGCAGTGAAGGGATCTAATGAAAATAATTCTAACCTACGCAACCTCTCTTCATAGCTAGCACCTTCCATAGCAGGCAACATCCTCGTAAATCTTCTCTGCACCCTGTCCAACGCGTCCACATCTTTTTGATAATGTGGCAACCAGAACTGTACACGGTATTCTAAATACGGCCGAACCAAAGTCTTGTACAATTTTAATATGACCTGCTAGCTCTTATACTCAATACCCCGTCCGATGAAGGCAAGCATACCATATGCCTTCTTGACCACTCTATCCACCTGTGCAACCACCTTCAGGGTACAATGGATCTGAACTCCCAGATCTCTCTGCTCATCAATTTTTCCCAAGGTTCTTCTGTTTACAATATAGTTCGCTCAAGAATTAGACTTCCCAAAATGCATCACCTCACATTTACCTGGATTGAACTCCATCTGCCACTTCCCTGCTCAACTCTCCAGTCTATCTTTATTTTCCTGTATTCTTTGACAGCCCCCTATGCTTTCTGTCATTTTCGTATCATCTGCACACTTACTGATCAGACCAACAATACCCTCTTCCAGATCGTTTAAGTATATCACAAACAAAAGTGGTCCCAGCACTGATCTCTGTGAAACACCACTGATCATCTTTCTCCATTTCAACAAACTCCCTTCAACTACCACTCTCTGTCTCCTGTTGCCCAACCAGTTCTTTATCCACCTAGCTAAAACACCCTGCACACCATGTGATCTGTCTAAAGTTTGGTGGTTGTTTAAAGGCGAGAACTGGAGCTGCACAGAAGGCCTAGGAGAGGTACTCATCCTCATCGATAATATGTAGCAGGCTGCGAAGAACATGGTGTAGTCATTCAGCTCCTGGGAAGTACTGGGCAAGAAAGGGTACCCTGTCTGTTGCAGCCTCTGTCTGTCTCCTGAGGAAATCATTACAGTTTCTTTCTGTGGCACGTTGGAACTGGTAATCGATGAGTTGAGTTGTACTCAGTCGGGGAACACTTCAGTGGTCCGGGATATTTGGCCTCAGACCTTTGGGTGACTTTCAAGGTGGACTTCGGGACAAGCAACAACACAGGAGGAAGTGCTGGATGTCTTGACACACATAAAAGTGGATAAATCTCCAGGACCTGATCAGGTGTACTCTAGAACTCTGTGGGAAACTAGGGAAGTGATTGCTGGGCTCCTTGCTGAGATATTCATATCATTGATAGATCAGATGAAGTGCCGGAAGATTGGAGGTTGGCTAATGTGTGCCACTATTTAAGAAAGGCAATAAGGACAAGCCAGGGAATTATAGACCAGTGAGCTTGACATCGGTGATGGGCAGTAGTTGGAGGGAATCCTGAGGGACAGGGTTTACATATAGGAGTGACTAGGGATAGTCAACATGGCTTTCTGTGTGGGAGATCATGTCTCACAAACTTGATTGAGTTTTCTGAAGAAATAACAAAGGGGATTGATAAGGGCAGAGCAGTAGATGTGATCTATATAAACTTCAGTAAGGCATTCAATAAGGTTCCCCATGGGAGATTGGTTAGCAAGGTTAGATCTCATGGAATACAAGGAGAACTAGCCATTTGGATACAGAACTGGCTCAAAGGTAGAAGACAGAGGGTGGTGGGGGAGGAGTGTTGTTTTTCAGACTGGAGGCCTGTGACCAGTGGAGTGCCACAAGGATCGGTGCTGGGTCCACTACTTTTCATCATTTTTATAAATGATTTGGATGTGAGCATAAGAGGTATAGTTAGTAAGTTTGCAGATGACACCAAAATTGGAGATTATGTGGGCACAGAAGAAGGTTGCAAAGGGATCTTGTCAGATGGGCCAATGGGCTGAGAAGTGGCAGATGGAGTTTAATTTAGATAAATGCAAGGTGCTGCATTTTGGGAAAGCAAATCTTAGAAGGACTGGTGCACTTAATGGTAAGGTTCGAGGCAGTGTTGCTGAACAAAGAGTCCTTGGAGTCCAGATTCATAGCTCTTTGAAAGTAGAGTCGCAGGTAGATAGGATAGTGAAGAAGGCGTTTGGTATGCTTTCCTTTATCGGTCAGAGTATTAAGTACAGGAGTTAGGAGGTCATGTAGCAACAGTACAGGATATTGGTAAGGCCACTTTTGGAATATTGCATGCAATTCTGGTCTCCTTCCAATCAGAAGGATGTTGTGAAACTTGGAAAGGGTTCAGAAGAGATTTTCAAGGATGTTGCCAAGGTTTGAGTTATAGGGAGAGTTTGAGTAGGCTAGAGCTGTTTTCCCTGGAATCGTCAGAGGTTGAGGGTTGACCTTATAGAGTTTTATAAAATCATGAAGGGCATGGATAGGATAAATAGATAAAGCCTTTTCCCTGGGTGGGGGAAGTCCAGAATTAGAGGGCATAGGTTTATGGTGACGGGGGGGTAGATATAAAAGAGACCTAAAGAGTTACCTTTTCACGCAGAGGGTGGTACGTGTATGGAAAGAGCTGCCAGAGGATGTAGTGGTGACTGGTACAATTGCAGCATTTAAAAAGGCATCTGGATGATATGAATAGGAAGGGTTTGGAGAGATATGGACCAGGTGCTGGCAGGTGGGACTAGATTGGTTTGGGATACCTGGACGGCATGGACGAATTGGACCGAAGCTGATTCCGTGCTGTACATCTGTCTGAATATGACTGTGACTAGATAGTCACTCTTGGCTAGAAACCTAACTGGACTAGCCACTTAAATGTTGCGCTAACACATAAGCTGAAATACTGGGCATTCTGTGAAATTAACGTAATTTCTGTACTAGGCACAGGTCAGAATTTCAGTGGTATAGTGTCTATTTGTCTGCATAGTGCAGTTTCTGCAGCACTTGAAGCTTGACAATATCCAAAGTAGGCTGCATGATTGCCAGGTGATATATACAGTACCAACTACAATATAATGAATTTGTTTTTTGTATTTAAAGGATAATGAACTTTGTAGAATCTCTGTAGTAAATGTTTCAACATTTATTTTACAGACACACCTAATGTTGTAAATCATAAACAATAAATTGTGTCATTACCCCAGCTAGTTATGATGACCTTCAAAAAAATGACATACATCTTGTCTTCTTCCGTCTCTGACAATGAAGGTTTACCAAGCATTTTTTAATGAAGATAGTGCCCCTTTGAAAGGAGATATTGGTACATTTTACTTCAGATTAGTGGGTGACATAATTAAAATTCATAAAAATATTACATTGCAGAACCTCCTGCCTTGCTTCTGTTGTCATGGTTCCTTCACACTTCTTGGATCAACTGTTTCCGAAAAATAATTTCCTATTTCCATTTTTGTATTACAAACCACTGACCAACACTGGTCATCCTATGATTATACCTGCTTACCTGTAGCAGCACTGTCATTTTACATCCCCCAATTTGTCATGCAGAGAAATCCAAATGATATTTCCAAAGATGTGCAGGTCAGGTGAATTGTCCATAATAAATTGTCCATAGTTGTTAGGAGCATTAGTCAGAGAGGGGTGGGTTACTCTTCAGAGGGTTGGTGTGGACTTGTTGGGCCGAAGGGCCTTTTTCCACACTGTAGGGAATCTAATCTAATCTAATCTAATTGACACAACTTTTAACTTCCTGAAATTGCTGTTAGTTTTGCAATGTAGTTATAGAAAGTATCAAATCAAAGTCTTATTGGATAATTTCACTTGCTCTTGACTCCTTCCATGCTGTAGGAAATTGACTACACTAAACCTTACAGCAGAGCTTCAAAGTGAGTTTAACATCAGGTGAGTCTGGGGGCAGCGCCCAAATGTAGTACTGTATGTCAAGGTTCACAAAACTTGGCCTTGAATGAAAACGTTAACCATTAATGACTCATGGGTTCAAATCAGAAAGCACTGACTCCAAACTACATTGTTGTCTGCCACTGAAATGGGTAAGACAGGTTCCAAATAATGGGAGGAAATGTTTTAACCACTGATAATGTGTTTTACTATAGGATGTTGTACAAGAAGATTGGTATCTGAAAGACTTGGTGGTGCTGGGGTTGGACAAAGTTAAAAACCACACAACACCAGGTTATAGTCCAATAGGTTTATTTGGAAGCACTAGCTTTCGGAGTGCCACTCCTCCATTAGGTGGTTGTGGAGGTTAAGATCATGCTCACAGAATTTATAGCCAAAGGAGTCCAGTGTCATGGAGACATGATACAGTAAACAATCTTCGATAAAAACTTCCATCTTTTATAATGGGATATGTTAGCTTCTGTTCTTTGATATGTAAATCCCATAAATGTTTTTCAAATACTTTTTCAAGATTGCACAGTTTTTAAACAATAGGTGTGAAGTCTGTCTGTGACCCAATGCTATGTCAGACTGACAAACCCTCTGTACAGTTTTACAGAGTTTTACATGGATTCATGCAATTTTTGAGCAAAATAAAATTAGTAATTCTGTAAAAACTAATTTACCCCACAAGCTTATATGTGTGCATAGATTGAGTGTTCATGTGAGTGTGTGCATGATAGAGTGTGTATATGTGTGTGTGTGTGTGTAAAAGGTATTGTTCACATTGCCAAAGTAGAAATGTATACTTACTTCAAGTTGAGACTGTTCTCTTACAAGAGATGATCATTAGATGTAGAATATAAGAGATTTTGGGGCATTCTTAAGAGGGAAATCAGGAACGCAAAAAGGGGATATGAGAAAGCCTTGGCAAATAAGATTAAGGATAATGGAAAGCAAAAGGAAGCTAGGGAGAGAATAGGGCCCACTAAAGATCAACAAGGTCATTTATGTGTGGAACCACAGGAGGTGGGAGAGATACTAAACAAATATTTTATATCAGTTTTTAATGTGGAGAAAGCCGTAGAAGCTACGGAACTCAGGGAAATAAATGTTGATGTCTTGAAAACAGTCCACAGAAAAGGAGGTGTGGGAGGTCTTAAAAAACATAAAGGTGGATAAATTTACGAGACTTGATCAAGTGTATCCTAGGATATTATGGGAAGTTAGTGAAGGAATTGCAGGGCCCCAAGCAGAGACACATTTATATCATTTACAGCCATAAGTCACGATCTGTTTAAGGTTTGGTGGTTGTTTAAAGACGAGAAGTGGAACTGCAGGGAAGGCATTGGTGAGGTGTTCATCCTCCAGTGAGGTGCTGGAGGATTGGAGCGTTGCTTATGTTGTGAAGAAAGGCTGTAAGGAGAAGCTTGGGAACTATAGACAGGTGAGTCTGCCATCAGTGGTTGGTAAGTTGTTGGAGAAGATTTTGAGAGATAGGATTTACATGCCATTAGAGAGGCAAAGACTGATTAGGGATAGTCAGCATGGCTTTGTGCTTGGAAAATGGTGTCCTACAAACTTGATTGAGTCTTTTAAGGACATAACCAAAAAGATTGATATGGGCAGAGCAGTAAATGTTGACTACATGGACTTTAGTAAAGCCTTTGACAAGATTCTGCATGGTAGACTGATTAGTGAAGTTAGTTCACATTGAATTCATGGTTTTGCATGGTAGACTGATTAATAAAATTAGTTCACATGGGATTCAGGGAGAACATGCCAATTGGAAAAAAAATTGGCTTGATGATAGGAGACAAAGGGTGATGGTGGAGGGTTGTGTTTTAGGACTGGAGACCTGTGACTAGTGGTGTTCCGCAGGGATCATGTTGGGCCCATTTTTGTTTGTCATTTATACAAACTATTTAGATGAGAATTCAGGAGGCATGGTTAGTAAGCTTGCAGATGACACCAAAATTGGTGGTGTAGTTATCTCAGATTATAAAGAAACCTTGATCAATTGGGCTAATGGGCTGAGGAGTGGCACATGGAGTTTAATTTGGATGAATACAAAGTATTACATTTTGGTAAGACGAAGGAGGACAGGACTTATACAGTTAATGGTAAGGTCTTGGATGGAGCTGTCAAACAGAAAGACTTAGAGGTTCAGGTACATAGTTCTTTGAAAGTTGCTTCACAGGTAGACAGGATGGTTAAAAATGCATTTAGTACCCTAGTCTTTATTGCTCAGACCATTGAGTAGAGGAGTTGAGATGTCATGTTTAGGTTGTACAGGATGTGGATGAGGCCACTTTTGGAGTACTGTGTACAGTTATGGTTGCCCTGGTATAGGAAGGATGTTATTAAATTGGAGAGGGTTCAGAAAAGATTTACCATGCAGGGCCTGGAGGGTTTGAGCTATAAGGAGAGGCTGAATAGGCTGTGACCTTTTTCACTGGACTGTAGGAGGTTGAGGAGTGACCTTATAAAGGTTTATAAAATCCTTAAGGTGAGTGAATTCAAAACTAGAGGCATATTTTTAAGGTGAGAGGAGAAAGATTTAAAAGGGAACTGAGGGGCAATGTTTTCATGCAGAGAGTGTTTGTATGTGGAATGAACTGCTGGAGGAAGTGTTACATGCAGATACAGTGGCAATATTTAAAAGACATTTTGATAGGTACATGAATAGGAAAGTTTTAGAGGGATATGGACTGAACACAGGCTAGTGGGACGAGTTTAGTTAGGGAAACTTGGTTGGCATGGATGGGTTTTGACTGAAGGACCTGTTCCCATGATGTATGATTCTCTGACACTATAACACACTCTTTGGCCATTGTGCAAATACTGTCCTGGCCCCCATAAATCCCAAGAGTTTTAGTGGATCATGCGCAGCTTTCCTACAAAACTTAAGTTGAGAAAATGGCCCCAGAATCAAAATTCCCAATAAAAGGTGCCACTGATAACTGAACTGATGAGCTGGAGCCAGATTAGAACAGCTTTGAATTATATGGATATGTGTCAGGTTGTGTGATCCTGGATTCAGTTAAACTGGAAAATATGATCGCCTTAGTTTACCTTTGTAGCGGTGGAAGATAAAAAGGCTAGAACTAGGATGGTCGTTCAGTGATTGTTATTTTACAAGATGTCTCCACACACATTAAGTTATCCTTACATTGTTACTCTTCTGCTTTGAATGATAAATTGCCGGTTCCTTCTCCTCCTAATCCCCAAGCCACTTACCAAGTGTAACAAAGGTAATATCCTCCAAAGTAATTTATGACTAATTGCAAAAGGTATGCAAGCTTGGAGATTCTCATCACTTTGTCCTTCTCACAGCCACAGATCTAAATATATTTAATGACCATCCCACGTAAATCAAACTGAAATTGGAAATGGCACTTTGAATCTATCTCCCACATAACCTTACTTGGAGTTATAAAAGTCTATCAGAAACTACGTGTCTGACAATACTGATACTCCAGAGCATCAGAAAGTTGTGGATATTTGCTAATGTACAGTTTTGTTTCACTTCAATAATTCTTCATTTATTGGAGTTCAAAGTTAAAATCACACAACACCAGGTTATAGTCCAACAGGTTTAATTGGAAGCAGTAGCTTTCGGAACGCTGCTCCTTCATCAGGTGGTTATGGAGTACACGATTGTAAGGCACAGAATTTATAGCAAAAGTTTACAGTGTGATGTAACTGAAATTATACATTGAAAAATACCTTGATTGTTTGCCAAATCTGTCATCTGTTACAATGACCATGTTAGTTTTACTTCTTTCATATGTAAATCGCAAAACATTTTTTAAAAGTTACATTCTCAAGTGAAGTTTAACAATTGGTGTCTTATTTACTGGAGATTTGAAAAAAAAGAAATATATTCTGCTACCAGGTTTAAACATGTTTCTGCCTGGTACTAGCTGCAGCATGTCTGTCAAGTTATTTATTTCCTAAGTGGCAAAATAATAAAAAAAGAGTAGAGATTAGGACTTTTTTTCTTTTTTGAAATAAAGTTATCTTAATTCTACTCGCAAGGATGATTTTCAATGAAAGCTTTGACTCAGGCTGTTATTCTTAAAATTGATTTTAGGTGGGTGTGGAATAAAACCAGAAGGCTGTGCTTGTATTCAGATAAGGCCCCTTGTATCCTAGCAACAAACAAGGCTGCCATTATGAGGAGGAATCTGCTTTCAATTGCTGTGACAGAGTGAAAATCCGAATGCCTGAACTTAATTCTTTTACTGAAGTAAGATTTTATTTTATTCAAAGGTTCAGTAAATAAGTCTGCCTGTATGTCTTTACCAATTATTGTGACTTTGACGGACTGCTTTCTTTAGCTTGACCTCAATGTTTTACTAACTGCTGAGCTCTTGGTACTGAAGTTGCATTTTGTATGTTTTTTTTCAGCAAATTAATTTTAGTTTTGTCTTTACTCTCACAGAAACTTCTTGTACTGGCCATGACTGTGCCGTTCATTGTATTTGTGGCAGGACTAGTGCTTCAAGTCTGCACTAAAACACCACAGTCGTTGGTACGTTGCACTTCTGTTTTTTGTGTGACCCAGCATTTATTCAGGACGAGGTGTGGTGGTTAATTCTGCTTGTTGAATTGCAGGAAGTGCCTGAAATGACGTTTGCTACATCACATTTTCCCTTCACGCAAACTAGATTGAAAACTTTACGTAGAATTTTACAGCTTGATAAATCCATGCTGGTTATATAACACAAAAAACCTTTTGACTGTAAACAAACAAGCGTCTCTCTAATTCATTCTTTAGTTCAAATTAGTTATACAGAGCGATTACAGAAGGAAGGAACATGAAATCAGAAGGTATCATTTAATGTCATGAGTATGTTGTTATGCAATTATTTCGCTTCTGCAATTTGTGCACTTTTCAGCCAGTTTCACATTGAAAGGAGTTATTTGCCGCAAGACCATAGTATATGATCACAAACCATATGGAGTCCTCCAGATGTACAGCACTGAAGCAGACCCTTCGGTCCAACTAGTCCATGCCAACCAGATATCCTAACCTAATCTAGTCCCTTTTGCCAGCACTTGGCCCATATCCCTCTAAACTCTTCTTATTCATATACCCATCCAGGTGTCTTTTGTAATGTTGTAATTGTACCAGCCTCCACCACTTGCTCTGGCAGCTCATTCCATACATGCAGCATCCTCTGTGTGAAAACATTGCCCCTTAGGTCCCTTTTATGTCTTTCCCCTCTCACCCTGAACTTATGTCCTCTAGTTCTGGACTCTCCAACCTCAGGGAAAATACTTTGATTATCTTATACATGCCCCTCATGGTTTTATAAACCTCCATAAAGTCATCCCTCAGCTTCCAGGGAAAACAGCCCCAGCCTGTTCAGCCTCTCCCTATAGCTCAAACCCTCCAACCCTGGCAATATCCTTGTAAATCTCTTCTGAACCTTTCAAGTTTCACAATATCCTTCCAATAGGAAGTAGACCAGAATTGCACACAATATTCCAAATGTGGTCTAACCAATGTCCTATTCAGCTGCAACATGACTTCCCAACTCCTATATCCAATGTCCTGACTAAGAAAGGAAAGCGTACCAAACTCCTTCTTCACTGTCCTATGTACCTGTGACTCCACTTTCAAGGAACTATGAACCTACATTCCAAGGTCTCTTTGTTCAGCAACACTCCCCAGGACCTTACCATTAAGAGTATAAGGAGAAAGTGAGGACTGCAGATGCTGGAGATCAGAGCTGAAAATGTGTTGCTGGAAAAGCGCAGCAGGTCAGGCAGCATC
>NC_057743.1:32993461-33050057 GCF_004010195.1 Chiloscyllium plagiosum
CTTGGATGCTGCCTGACCTGCTGCGCTTTTCCAGCAACACATTTTCAGCATTAAGAGTATAAGTCCTGCTCTGATTTGTTTTTCCAAAATGCAGCACCTCACATTTATGTAAATTAAACTCCATCTGCCACTCCTTAGCCCATTGGCCCATCTGATCAAAATCCCATTGTTATGAGGTAACCTTCTTCACTGTCCACTACACCTCTAATTTTGGTGTCATCTGCAATCTTACTAGCTGTGCCTCCTATGTTCACATCCCAATCATTTACGTAAATGACAAAAAGTAGTGGAGTGAATGTATTAGACCTATATAATTTGAAAAGGAACATCCACCCTGTTATGTTGCATCAGCCAGTTATATTTTTTATAGGCTTTTACTGTACTATCTTGCATCAGAAGGGCCATTCCAAATGTCTGTCATTTATTATCTTATGAGCTTCTGACCAACAATCCTAACTCTTAACACCACTAGTTTGAACTTATCCTCCTTGTGATGATCTATTAACTACTTAACCCTTAACTGACTTTTTATAAAGCCTTCTTAGGCCTTTCTTCTTAGCTGAAGCTTTTAACTTGAGGGATAGTGTCCTTTGTTCTTCTGTGTAATGCTTCCATGTTAGAATATTTTCTGCATATCTTGGTTACCAAATTTGAAGATGCCATTTGTATGCTGTAATTAGGCAGCATCGTTTAGTGTTTCATCATCTCCTTTTGTTCTAATGATTTAGGAATACAATTCACCCCAACCAATATCAGTGGGTTTAACAAGACCTCCATTCTGGTGCAGTCCAAACAATGACTCTCATTGTTGAGGAGTGTCTACTGACTAAGCTTTAAGACAGTCTTGAAGAACCCCACCTAGCCTCTGTCAAAGCTATTACTTGGCTCTGTGACTATGCACATAATAAGTAAATATATTTCACAATAATATTGGCTTTATTGATTACTCCTTCACAAGTGACTGGGTCTGTTAATATCCAATCAGTTTCCACTCCCAGATGTCTTTCAGCGCCTACCTAATGACAAATGTGTTGCATACTTTCAATACATTGAGAGCTCATTCAAAAATAAATACCTGAGTAGGATTGTCCCTTTTTTTTTGAACAGTCTGGTATTTGAGTTGACAATACAGAAATTTCTAATACAAAACTGGTTTTCCCATGTGATGTATTACTTGTTTGTTACTGTACTGGTTCTGAAGTTCTGTTTGTTAATATAAATTCGAGAACTAATATATGAATTAAGACTTTGTTAGGTTTTGGTCTAGTGACAAAATTGTCAGGCCAACATCCTAATGGTTGACTTGCTGCAACCTCTGATGTGCACAATATTATGATCGGTGTTTTTGGTTCAAATACTTTTAAGGCTCATGTATAATGCAATATGCGTGCCTAGGTTGACAGAAGCAAACTTCATCTAGGCTTATCCATGCCTTTCTTGACTTCACTAGTTGGATGTATATTAATGTACCATTAATTATGGCATGTGTGCAGGTATTTTTAATCAGTAGATAAAAGCCTCCTATCTTTTGAGATTCTTATTTCTGAGTGAACTCCTGAAATCGCCATTTTGCCAAGTTGAGTATTTGTTACAACAGTTAAAATTCAATCCTATTTCAACAAGTCAATGCTTTCCACAAGAGAGCATACTTGAAATCAGTTGAATAAATACCCTTTTTTTTAAAAAAAAGCTACATTCCTATTCTTAGTAGTAATTTGTTATTGTACAGAGATGCATTCTCTTTCTGACTTCATAGTAAAATGGAGGCATATGTACAGTCTCGCTGAGAACCTTAGATCTAACCAATGCTGATTTAAGTGCGTTTCTCTTTAAATATTTATGGTTTTGGGAAAGGTCACCTTATACAAAGTCATAGAGTCAGAAATATACAGCACAGAAACAGACCTTTCGGTCCAACCCATCCATGCCAACTAGATATTCTAATCTAATCTAGTCCCATTTGCCAGCACTTGGCCCATATCACTCTAAACTTTTCCTATTCATATACCCATCCAGATGCCTTGTAAATTCTGTAATTGTACCAGCCTCCACCACATCCTCTGGCAGCTCATTCCATACACGTACCACCCTCTGCGTGAAAAAGTTGCCCTTTAAGTCCCTTTTATATCTTTCCCCTCTCACCCTGAACCTATGCCATCTAGTTCTGGACTCTCCCACCCCAGGGAAAAGACCTTGTCTCTTTACCCTCTCCATGCCCCTCATGATTTTATAAACCTCTATAAGGTCACCCCTCAGTTTCCAAAGCTTCAGGGAAAACAGCCTCCATCTATTCAGCCTCTTCCCTATAGCTCAAATCCTCAAAACGGGGCAACATCCTTGTAAATCCTTTCTGAACCCTTTCAAGTTCCACAACATCCTTCTTATAGGAAGGAGACTAGAATCGCATGCAATATTCCAAAAGTGGCTTAACCAAAGTCCTGTATATGACCTCCTAACTTCTATGTTGTGGTTCTGTTCGCCGAGCTGGAAGTTTTTGTTGCAAACGTTTCGTCCCCTGGCCAGGCGACATCATCAGTGCTTGGGAGCCTCCTGCGAAGCGCTTCTTTGATGTTTCCTCCGGTGTTTATAGTGGTCTGTCCCTGCCGCTTCCGGTTGTCAGTTTCAGCTGTCCGCTGTAGTGGTTGGTATATTGGGTCCAGGTCGATGTGTTTGTTGATGGAGTTTGTGGATGAATGCCATTCACATGGCATGGCATTCATCCACAAACTCCATCAACAAACACATCGACCTGGACCCAATATACCAACCACTACAGCGGACAGCTGAAACTGACAACCGGAAGCGGCAGGGACAGACCACTATAAACACCGGAGGAAGCATCAAAGAAGCGCTTCGCAGGAGGCTCCCAAGCACTGATGATGTCGCCTGGCCAGGGGACGAAACGTTTGCAACAAAAACTTCCAGCTCGGTGAACAGAACCACAACAACGAGCACCCGAGCTACAAATCTTCGCACAAACTCCTAACTTCTATACTCAACACTCTGACCAATAAAGGACAGCATTCCAAATGTTGCCTTCACTATCCTATCTACTTGCAACTCTACTTTCAAGGAGTCCTGAACCTGCACTCTTTGTTCAGCAACACTCTGTAGGATCTTGCCATTAAGTGTACAAGTCCTGCTCTGATTTGCTTTTCCAAAGTTTTGAAGCTTGAAGATCAAATCCAGTAGGAATGTCCAGGGTCATGTACTTTAGCCTGGCCAATATTTACCCTTGAAACACATCAGGGAAAAAAAAAGGTCAGTCACTTATTCCATTACACTTTGTGGACCTTATGTGCAAATTGACTGCTACATTATTGCAGTGATTTAGAAGTACATAATTGGTTCTGAAATACTTTAGAATGACCTAAGCATATGGAAAGCTCTTTAGAAATACAGATCTTTGTCTTTACTCTAATTTCTGATGCTTTGGTTTTCTTCTAGATTCCATTAAATGCTCTGTCTGAATGTTGTGCAGATCTCTCCGATGATTCTGGCCTTTGTCCACAAAGCAGCTCATGTTATTCAGGTACATTTTTAACATAACGCCATTGGTAATATTGGCCAACCAAATAAACATACGTCAACTTTTCATTCCATGTGTTTTGTTTAGCAAAATGTCTGTACTGGAGAATGGAGCACTCAACTTTGAGCACTTTGTCTATAATGTTCCTAGATAAGACATTAACCCAGAAGAGCATCACTCTCGTGAATCACTATATTACTTGAGTGTTTTCCATTTCTTACCACTTGTGTTCTCACTCGAGTTTTTTATGTTTAACTGGTGTACTTTTACTGTCAGTTGCTAATAAAATAGAGATAATAAAATTGAATTTTCATTTTAGAACTTGTATTGCTTAGTTCAAATAATGGCGATTCAAGTATTTTATGTTGAGGTAGCCTTTTGGATTAATCACTTGTTAAGCAGCAAGTTGTCTGCCTAAACTGATTTGTGTTAGGCTTGTAAATTTTATAGATGGAAATGTGTTGCTGGAGAAGCGCAGCAGGTCAGGCAGCATCTAGGGAACAGGAGAATCGACGTTTCGGGCATTAGCCCTTCTTCAGGAATGAGGAAAGTTTGTCCAGCAGGCTAAGATAAAAGATAGGGAGGAGGGACTTGGGGGAGGGGCGTCGGAAATGTGATAGATGGAAAGAGGTCAAGGTGAGGGTGATAGGTCGGAGTAGGATGGAGGCGGAGAGGTCAAGAAGAAGACTGCAGGTCAGGAAGGCGGTGCCGGGCTGGAGGGATTCGGCTGAGACAAGGTGGGGGGAGGGGGGATGAAGAAACTGGTGAAGTCTAAGTTCATCCCCTGTGGTTGGAGGGTTCCCAGTCGGAAGATGAGACGCTCCTCCTCCGACCGTCGGGTTGTTGTGGTTTGGCGGTGGATGAGTCCAATGACCTGCATATCCTCGGTGGAGTGGGAGGGGGAGTTGAAATGCTGTGCCACAGGTTGGTTGGGTTGGTTCGTCCGGGTGGCCCAGAGGTGCTCTCTGAATCGCTCTGCAAGTAGGCGGCTTGTCTCCCCAATATAGAGGAGGCCACATCGGGTACAGGGGATGCAATAGATGATATGTGTGGAGGTACAGGTGAATCTGTGGCGGATATGGAAGTTTCCTTTGGGGCCTTGGAGGGAGGTGAGAGGGGAGGTGTGGGCGCAAGTCTTGCACCTCCTGTTTAAGCAGTCTTGACTATATTGATAAGACAGTGAAAATGAGATTAGATTGCTACCCTCGTGAGATATGGCAGCTGGTCTATGAAAATTCATCTCATGCACAAGCCAAAACACACCATTTTTGATCACTATGTCCTGATAGAATCTTCTTCCCGACCTCTCCGCCCCCACCCCAATCTGTCCTATCACCCTCCCCTTGACCTTTTTCCACCTATCACATTTCCGACGCCCCTCCCCCAAGTCCCTCCTCCCTATCTTTTATCTTAGCCTGCTGGACAAACTTTCCTCATTCCTGAAGAAGGGCTAATGCCCGAAACGTCGATTCTCCTGTTCCCTAGATGCTGCCTGACCTGCTGCGCTTCTCCAGCAACACATTTCCATCTCTGATCTCCAGCATCTGCAGACCTCATTTTCTCTTGTAAATTTTATAAATGTATAAGAGAATTGCCTGGCCAATCCTGCCCTTTTGGTGGAAAAAATAGATTTCTAACCAATTAACATTATATAAAAAGGCAGATCCTTCCCAGAATAATACCCTCTTCCACCATTTCACACTGTCTATGGGTCAGGTAAATATTTAGCTTCCCTCAAAAATTTGCCAACACTTCTGGGCTATGGATTAAATACTTTAATGTCACAATTTGCAGGGATCTGGAGGCAACCTCTTTGGTCCATGGTCATGTAGATTGGGAGTGCAAGGCAGATGGAGAAGAGAGCAATCCAATCTGTTACTCCACTAATTCAGTTGAGCTTGATTTTAAGAACTCCAAGTTAGCTGAAAATAATTACAGGAGGTTTGAGTAGCATTTGTCTCTTATTCACCCACTTTCCATTTTCAGGCTGTTACAGACACTGGTTTAAGAATGGAAGTACCACCTGCATCAGGTGCATTAATGAAACATTAATTGATTCCTTGAATAATAGGACTGAATGCATCATCTGTGAGTAACTAACATTGTCTTTTTTTCATCTGACAATACAATATATCATAAAACGTGACTAGACTGTTAGGTCATTAATAATTTTGTTTGAACACTAGCTAATGCTAGTGGGAGATATCCTTTAAAGCCCACATCTAACCTTACACACAACCTGATGTCTCCTGAAGACAGATGCATTGAAAACTTAAACTAAAAGTGTAGTCTCTACAGTGGGTAAGAACTATATATCTGATTAGAAGTCAAAATTGATTTTCCAATCTCCACTACTTGGACTGTTTGGGCAAGTTTTACAAGTTATGCTGGTAATCAAGGAAACTAACATGTAGTTCTTTTGGGGAAAAAAAGATAAGTGGGTTTCCGTTATTATCCAATGAGGAGCAACAGGCTAAAGTCCTGCAAACAGGAGACAAAAAACTGAAGTTTGTTTCTGACTTCAATGACTACTCTTGCCAAATTTTTTTTCTCTGCTGTTTGTAGCCAGCCAGATTCAATGTAAGTGATTTAAAAGCATTAAAAACTGACATTCATTATGAATTAATTTACACCATCAACCAAATAGATTGTCGCTGTTGTATACAATATATTATGAGCCTCGTCATTTGAAAGTGCTGAGTTACCTTTATCCCAAATAAAAGATCCTGGGCCCAATTAACATTTAATGTAAGTAAGAACTTTAAATGTTCCCAAACCTATTGTCAGAGAACATCAGTAAAGTTTCCTCATTAAATTACTTCCTACTGGAAACTGGTTAACTATCAAAATAATGAAATTTCATGCCTTCAATGTGGGTTTTTTTTCACTAATCTAGTTATCCCAAAGTTTCTAGGGAGAATACTGGAGTTCAAACTGTTCCATCAGACTAGGTTGAACATATTCTTGTAATATGGTGTAGAGATGTGTACTTCTTTAATCTGAATAGATTTCACAGCTTCTGTAGGATAGAAAAGCAGACCATTCAGCTCAACTTGCTTATACTGATGTCTATACTGTACACCCTCATGCCCCACTTCATCTAACTCAATCATCAGATACTTCAATTGCTTTCTCCTTCCTCTACTTATCTAAGGCCCCCTTTTAAATGCTGGATTATAATTTTGGGTTGCATTTTTAAATGGATGGAGAAGTAATTCAACTATTATGGTAATAATACAAAGATTAAATGCTGCAACTTCCTAAGTAAAATATGTCTTTGAGTTCATTATTTGGATATCCTTAGTATTGTATGAATTTCACGCCCATTTAGTTTTCCTATTGTAGCATTCTCTGGCAGTGAAGAGAAGGTGGAAAATGGCACCACAGTGGGCCCAACCATCCTTAAAATTGGTAAGAATACAAATAGAAAACCACAGAGATGCCATGAAACTTCTAACCATTGTTTAACTAACATCATTTAACGTATATCATCAAGTGATTTTCCTTTTTTTTTGTAAAGGAGGGCCAGGGATAGCTGCCTCATTATGCCTTGGAACACTATTTATCAGTTCATTCTTCATCCTTTCTGTGGCTGCATTTTTTTACCTCAAGCGATCTAACAAACTCCCACATTTGTTTTACCAGCAAAACAAAGGTAAAGACCTAATATTGTATTGTTTCATTTTATGGCTGTTGAGCATTTGGTTCTAGATGGATATGCGTACTGTTTAAAGTATGGTCTTTATTATTCATTTCTTCTAGGTATCCTTTCCTCACTATGCAACTAACTACTGACTGTATCTTTCTGATTCTGTCCTGATGATGTCATAAATTTGCTGCTTAATAGCTGGCATGGGAACTGTTAATGGATTGAAACTGATGGGCAAGCAAATTTTGGAGCATTTAAATCCAAGTGCTGAAGTAATATTAGCTTTATAAGTGATCAAACCATTCTTATTTATATAAAAGAGATTTCTTGTTTCACAAGATGAGCACATTGCTCCAATTTACTCCATGCTAATGATGCTCCTTTGGGTCAAATCTATTACCGAGATTAAGATTTGTTAATCCAAGCCATGCTTAGTGTTGACAAATTTGATAATTATAGGAAGAACTTGTTTATAGAATTTCTGAACATGCATTGTGTATCAAGCAACAGATAATCTAATAATTGTCTGTCAGCAATTTGTCAAAAGCTAAAGCAACAATATTCCCCAATTTGTTAAGGCAAGCTTTCATTTTCTCACAATTTAATTGTATTTTCACCAAGATGAGAAATTGTGAAAACCATGTTTTGTGCACTCGGGTGCTGTTTTACATAATGTGAACTCCTCATTGTGGAGGAAGGAGGTAAAACAATGCAAATTATTACCAGATGGCCAACTTCATGAGCATACAGAGTTATTGGCTGAACATTAAAGTCTAGAGCAAATTGTAGAAAATATCTAATTTATAACACACCTTTAAGACATCAAAATAGAAATTAAAGTTATTGTGAAAATTAAACTGTTGGAACATGTTGGCTTGAAAACAGAAAATTAACAATTTTAACTTATTTTCTTAACACCTTGGCAACTGTAACTGACAAGTGTTTGTTACATACTTGTGACAGACATTAGAAGTTGATGTCTGCTTGTCTTAAAGTTGTATGGTTTAATAACCTTCCCTTGAAATTGCTAAAATTAAGATGCCTGTGCCATTTTATAATCTGACTTGTGATGGATCTAGAGACTGATGTGGTGCTGTTGCTCAAACAATATTGCTCAATTATTCCCACCCCACCTTTCTTGCCCTCAAACACTGTTTTCTGTCTCCCCAGTCCTCACCAGAATTGTTCAAATGTTCCCTATTCCAGTTTTAGAAAGGATACTGCTTCCAGAAGGGGGTAATATTCTACAAAATTGAATAATTGTAGTCATCCAATTTGCTAACTTGTGGCGAATTAATAATGAAGTTTGTATCACCACTTACCAGTTTGTAAGTGATGCCAACAGTGTCCCTTTGCACCCCTAGGGAAAGGTGAATTCCCCGTCACCATTTTTTAAATTAGCATTTAGAACTCTGTATCCAACAGCTTAACAATGGGTGAATTTTCAGATGCTGAGAAAAATCAGTGGAGTAAATTGCTCTTGAGGAATCATGCAGCGTAGAAGGCCACTTGGCCGTCATGTCTGTGCTATGACTTTTTGTAGAGCTATCCAGTTAATATCATTCTCTCATTTTCTTTCACTCTCTCTCTCACTCTCTCTCTCTCTCTCTCTCTCTCACTCTCTCTCTCTCTCTCTCTCTCTCTGTAACTGTCTCGCTTGGTCTCTTTCCCTTCAAGTATTTTATCTAATTTGGTTTTGAAAGTTACTAATGAACCTTCTTCTGCCATCCTTTTGGGCAGGATATAACAGATTGCAATTGCTGTGATTCATTTGTTCTGGTTTCTCTTGCAATAGTTGTTGAAAAGTTTCTGGTAGAATGCAGCAAATTCACAGCTATTGCAACTGCATGTGCAGTAAGTGTGTGCCCCCCAGCAGTACACCCCAAAACATCACTCACCTTATCCAGTAAGCAGCAAAATGCTGCAAACCAGAAGGATCCCAGTTCCACATCCTGTCTGTGTTGTTAATTGGTTCTGGCTAGGACAGTTATATGTTGTCATTGAAAATTAGCCTCCAGGGAGTTGTTTCAAGAATTGGTGAGTGGACATAATGTAGTGTCAACCTATCTGAAATGTGTGTTATTGCTGTCTAAAGTCACTTTACTGTGTTTTTTTTCAGCTTCTATACTGCAGCCGAATGAAATGGTAAGTCAAACTGCAATGTTTCTATCTGAAACCATCTGAGATGTTTTACATTTTCAGGCTCCATGTAACTGCAGATCTAGTTGATTCATTTGAAAGAAAATGCCTCACCTGTGTTTTTAAGAGCATTATTTTACTTTTCCTTAGTTGTTTTTGGTAACGATAATACTTTGCTCCTTAGGTCCCTTTTAAAGTATCTCCCACACAATTTTGATTACTAAACAATGACTAGGTAACCGCTCAACTAAAATCAGTATGTTGGATACCGGAAATCTGAAATAAAATCAAAGTGCTGGGAGAACTCAGCAGATCTGATAGCATCTGTAGAGGAAGAAATAGAGTTAACATTTTGAAGCCAGTGACCTTTCCTTGGAACCCATATCTGTTTCTCGCCCGATGCGGCCACACTTGCTGACTTCCTTCAGCACTTTGTTTTTACACCAGTTAATCATCTCATTCAAGATAACTGAAACAGTTGTATCACCTCAGATAAAAGTATTATCTCTTAGAAATAATAGCCTTTGTGTTTTAAATAGGGAGGTTCACATTTTAGTTTTAGGACTTGTTCACATCCAGCATTTGTAATTTTGAGTTGTCTTTGAATTGCCTGTTATTGGTTCTTTTATATTCATTTTAAAGGTCTGTGGGCATTGATTTTTTTGAGTAACCCAGGTTCTAGACAATGAATTCTAATGTTCATATGGTCCTGCTCCAAGTTCTCAGTTAGACACTTGTCTCTTGCCACCTTTTGATATGGGGTGCCTGACATTTACTCCTCCTTTCACTCACTCGTAGAGTCATAGAGCTATAAGACATAGGAGCAGAAATTAGGCCATTCAGCCATCGAGTCTGCTCCACCATTCAATCATGGCTGATAAGTTTCTCAACTCCATTCTCCTGTTTTCTCCCTGTAACCCTTGATCCCCTGAACAATCAAGAACGTACCCATGTCCATCTTAAATATACTCAATGACCTAGCCTCCACAGTCTGGTGTGGAAGTGAATTCCATAGATTCTCACACTCTGGCTGAAGAAGTATCTCCATTCTAAAAGGTCTTCCCTTTACTCTAAGGCTGTGCCCTCTGGTCTTAGTCTCTCCTACCAATGGAAACATTTTTCAACATCCACTCTGTCCAGACCATTCAGTATTCTCTAAGTTTCAATTAGCTTCTCCATCAAGCATAGACCCAGAATTCTCAAACATTGATAGAGCTGTACAGTATGGGAACAGACCCTTCGGTGTAACTCATCCATACCAACCAGATAAATCTAATCCCATTTGCCAGCACTTGGCTCATACCACTCTAAAATCCTATTCATATACCCATCCAGATGCCTTTTAAATGTTGTAATCATACCAGCCGCCTCTTCCTCTTCCTCTGGCAGTTTATTCCATACACACACCACCCTCTGCATCAAAAAGTCGCTCCTTAGGCCCCTTTTTAAATCTTTCCCCTCTCTCCTTTAAACCTATGCCCTCTAAATCTGAACTCTTGCACCTGAGGGAAAAGACTTCGTCTATTTACCTTATCCATGCCCCTCATGATTTTATAAACCTCTATTAGGTCACCCCTCAGCCTCCGCTCCAGAACAAAAAACGCTCTAGCCTATAACTCAAACCCTCCAATCCTGGCAACATCCTAGTAAATTGTTTTTGAATCTTTCAAGTTTCACAGCATCCTTCCTATAGTAGGGAGACCAGAACTGCACACAGCGTTCCAAACATTGCCTAACATTTGGGCTGATTGGCCTATTTCTGAGCTGTGGACACCTTTTGTAATTATGAAGCAATCCACCAATCTTAAGAATACTAGTTTCAATATCTATCTGTAAACAGTAATGTGCTATGGACCAGGAGACAAACCTCCTTTCAGATAGGTTTGCATTTTTGAATTGGAATATATTTCACATGGTTAATCAGATTGAGATGATGAGATTAAATAGACAATAAAGAAGGACACTAGTCAGGATGTGATAACGGTTTTGCTGGAGCCATCCAATTAGTCGCACTCTCCTGTATGCCCATAGTCCTGTACTTTTGCACATTAAGTATTTATGCAGTTGTTTCTTGTTTTAAAAGTTGTATTGTGTCAGCTTCTCACAATTTTTCAAATCACAAATCATGATCATCTGGCAAACACAAGCAAAGTAGCATTGTAAAAAGTGCAGTAGAATTCTACATTTCTACTTGATTGTGATTTTGTGTCAATTGAAATAGATATAATGGAATTTGGAATTGGATCGGAGTCAGCTGCCTTTATTTGATCTACTTGACAGCTCACAGCAATTTATGTGCAGATGCTGTAGAAAATTATCTCTGTAATTCATGCTATAATCAGTCCTTATTTTAATTTGGTAGTAATGAGTTTTAATTCTAATAATTAAATAACCATTCTAATCAGTGGTATTATGTGACCAAGGCCTCTTTTGTTTTACAGGCAGAAATTATGAGGAGCCCCGTTAGATCAGGTAATAGACTCCAACAAAACAGATTGGGGGTGTTTTTTATATATATAGTGAGATTTAATGTTCATAATATTGACTGCTTTTGTAATCCATTTCGGCTTCTCCAATGCATAATGAACAATCTGTGCTCATGAAAAGTTCAATCTATCATTCTAAAATTTCCAATTTTTGCCACCCTCACCGCTCCCCTTCTTTGTCATTTATAGAAAATTATTCTGGTTGCTATTTGTCTTGATTAAACAAGAACATGATTACAGTTTTGCTACACATGCTAACCGTAGCACAAATTCTAATAAGACCTCTAGAAATAACACCTTATTTGCATGGAAAAGTCTTGAGAGAAGCTAATTTGTTGATAAACATTAGTTGCATCCACTTCTACTGCTGCTCCATTCCACAGTTTACATAAGAAATTTTAAATTATTGACTAGCAAAACCCAGTTTACAAAACACCTTCAATTCTGCTATAATGTGGTAGTTCCATTCTCGTGCAATCCCGTATTATAAGAAAATCACAGCAGCACCATTTAAACTAATAGGGGCGGAATTGCGTTCTAACCAATAGATGCTTTAAAAATGTTTCTATTGCCAAAATGTCCCCCATTCATCAATCGTGTTATAGCGAATTCATGTTAACGAAACATGCATTATAGCAGAACAACCTGTATAAGCTCTTTTTTGTCAGCCATCTGTGTGCAGGTGATTCCTTGTTATTTTGTGCCAGTGTAGTTAGAGTAGAAGTAGAACTCTATGGGAAGCTAGGGAAGTAATTGCTGGGCCTTTTACTGGGCCTTTAGTCATAAGTGATGTGCCCGAAGACTGAAGGTTGGCTAACGTGCCGCTATTCAAGAAAGGTGGTAAGGAAAAGCAAGGGAATTATAGACCAGTAACCCTGACATTGGTGGTGGGCAAGTTGTTGGAGGGTATCTTGAGGGACAGGATTTACATGCATTTCGAAAGGCAAGGACTGATTAGGGATCATCAACATGGCTTTGTGCATGGGAAATCATGTCTCACTAACTTGATTTGAATTTTTTTTTTAAGAAGAAGTAACGAAGAGGATTGATGAGGGCAGAGTGGTAGACATATCTATATGGACTTCAATAAGGTGTTCAACATGGTTCCTGTTGGGAGACTGGTTAGCTCTGATGACATACAGGTAGAACTAGCCATTTGGATACAGACTGTTTTGAAGGTAGAAGACAGAGGGTGGTGGAGTGTTGCTTTTCAGATTGGAGGCCTGTGATCAGTGGTGTACCACAAGGATCAGTGTTTGGTCCACTGATTTTCGTCATCTAAATAAATGATTTGGATGTTAGCATAGCCGGTATAGTTAGTAAGTTTGCAGATGATACCAAAATTGAAGGTGTAGTGGACAACGAAGAAGGTTACCTCCATACAATGGGATCTTGGTCAGATGGGCCAATGGTCTGAGGAGTGGTAGATGGAGTTCATTTTAGATAAATGTGAGGTGCTGCAGTTTGGAAAAACAAATCCGAACAGTACTTATACTCATCATGGTAAGGTCCTGGGGGTATTGCTGAACAAAGAGACTTTGGAATACAGGTTCAGAGTTCCTTGAAAGTGGAGATGCAGGTAGGTAGGACCGTGAAAAAGGTATTTCGTATGCCTTTCTTTACTGGACAGAGCATTGAGTGTAGGTGTTGGGAGGTCATGTCCTGTACAGTCCTAACATTGGTTAGGCCACTTTTGGAATATTGTGTGCAATTCTGGTCTCCCTTCTATCAGAGGGATGTTCTGAAAAGATTTACAAGGATGTTGCTAGGTTTGGAGTATTTGAGCTACAGGGAGAAGCTAAATAGGCTGTGGTATTGGAGGCTGAATCGAGATTTTTAATATCATGAGGGGCGTGGATAGGGTAAATAGAAAAGGTTTTTTCCTGGGGTTAGGGAGTCCAAAATCAGAGGGCATAGGTTTAGAGTGAGAGGGGAAAGATTTAAAAGGGACCTAAGGGGCAATTTTTTTCACGTAGATAGGTGGTGCATGTATGGAATGAGCTGCCAGAGGAAGTGGTGGAGGCTGGTACAATGACAACATTTTAAAAGGAATCTGGATGGGTATATGAATAGGAAGAGTTTAGAGGGATATGGGCCAAGTGCTGGCAAATGGGCCTAGATTAGGTTGGGATATCTGGTCGAGTTGGACCAAAGAGTCTGTTTCCATGCTGTACATCTCTATGACTCTTAAGTCTGATTTTTCACCAAGCTCAAACCGTGCAATCTCTCCATTAGTCAATAAACCTGCTTAGCCATTTGGGCCAAGTGCAAATTGGGAGCATAAGTTATCCATTCAGCCCTTCTCTTCCACTCCACCACTAAATGAGATCACAGCTGATCTACTTGTGGCCTCAAATGCACAACCTTGCCTACTCCCAACACCCATTGAAATTTCTTATTAGCCAAGAATCTACCTACCTCTGCCTTAAAAATATTCAAAGATCCAACCTCTACTGCTCTCTGGAGAGGACTGTTTCAAAGACTCTGATCTATTAAGAGAGATTTCTTCCTCGTCTTGCTCTTAAATGGGTGACCCCTTTATTTTGAAACTGTTATTAATTGCCAGCAATTAATAGTCTGGCTAGACACAGTCTGGGCAAATGCTTTTCTGGTCAGTGTGTTATTTCAAATTGTTCTTCATGGGACTCCTACCCACTGATTACTTGTTTCCCATAAATCTATGTGTCTGTTTGTATGTATATAATGTATTTGATAATATCATCATCCAGTGATCCCTTAATTAAATCATAACCATCGCTTGTTCTCTATTTCCATTTTGTCTGGAGCAGTCCTGCCAGATGCTACTAAATAACAACCGAGCCCCTTTTTTTAGTTTTTTTTTTACTGTGTGTACAATATGTAGTTTTTGGGAGTACTTCTAGAAATTTCTCCATTTTGAAAATTGTTTCCATTAGGCTTACATTATGTCGTAAGGATCACTGAATGCTTCTGTGATTTTGATTTTAATGAAAGCTTTTTTTTGCCTGCGTGAGGTGCATTCTGATGTTCAACTAGTTTATTGTAGTCCTTTCCCATGCTTGCGGAGCTGATCACCAATTATTGACCAAACTTTAGGATTTCTACTGATCAGGACCTTTTATCCTCTGACTGTTTACCGTGAACCTGTGGCATGGACAGCATAGGCTAATGCAGCTAATAAAATATTGGCAATCAAAGTGTAAATTATGAACTGTTTTGTATATTACTTCATGGCTGTTTCACAAACTCCATTACTAAAAGGGCTTTCTGCTGCAAAATTCATATCTGTTCTATTCTTATTTGAATACCACTAATTTTATAGTTAACAAATGTCCCACCTTTACCAGTGAAAAACTTTGCAAAGGGAGCAAATCCATCCCTATCCATTTTACTATGACCTTATCCACAATTATTTTCTTGTCTTTGCTGTATATATTATCTTCAGTTAACTAAATCTGGTTGACAAATTTACAAATTGTAAAATGAATTATCCCAGACCTTTTAAATTCATAGCCAGTACCTCACTGAAATCCCTTGCTAAGGACAAATTTGTATAAACCGTGGCAGTGTCTTTTGGCATTTGTCACATTATTGTCTCTCCTATAAACTTATTGAATCCTTCTTCAGCTATTCCTGAACCCTTTAGTAAAGTTTTTAACTTTTGAGGCAAATTGCCCATGCTTCTGTCAATGTAGTTTTAATACAATTAACTATTTGGTCTTTATATTTTTGCCCCTGAATGTCAATAAACCTTTAATTTCTTTCATGGGGAAGTTATGTTTCATTGAAGGAATAATATCCTGATTGTGTACAGTCAGTTCTGCTACAACGTAGTAGTTCCGTTCTCATGCAATCAGGTGTTATTAAAAAAAAATTGTGTAATAACAGCACCATGTAAACTACTGGGGCCAGAATCTCATTATAACCAATACACACTTGTTAAAACTTTTGCTTTAGAAACAGTGTCCGAAATTCATCAATTGTGTTATAGCGAATGTGTTAATGAAACAAGTGTTATAGCTCAGCAACCTGTACATTACAAGTTCACAGATTTTCCATATATAAAAGGTTTTAATTTTCCATGTCTAATTTCAACTTACATCTTTTTTCATTGATAGCCTACTTCTGTGTTAATGAAACAAGTGTTATAGCTCAGCAACCTGTACATTACAAGTTCACAGATTTTCCATATATAAAAGGTTTTAATTTTCCACGTCTAATTTCAACTTACATCTTTTTTCATTGATAGCCTATCTAATTTCAACTTACATCTTTTTTCATTGATAGCCTACTTCATAACAACAAACTTTCAACAGCAACTTTCAACCCTTACTAATAAAATGAACAATTCAGCCTAGCTTACAAGAAGTTACTACTTTTAAAAAGAGAACCTTTTGTGTTAGCATCCCCAAATCCGAAGCTGTTTGAATTCTTAAATTACGCATTTTTTTTCTTCTTCTGTGAGGACCTGCTGAGGTTTATGCACGGAAGCATTTTCCATAACCAGGCGTCAATGCTGGGAATAACATTAGCATACCAATTAGTGGTGCAGACCGCAACTGCACATATTAGAAGGAACATTGTTCTCAAACTCTTTTTAACTTTGTTCTAGATCTTATTAGTCAGTATAGATTCATATAGACTATTCTACAGAACATAGCTATGTATCTGCTATCGAATACAGTTGAAAGATTCTGCCATTGATGCATTTATCACTGGATTGAAAATTCTAACAACCAATACAATGTACTCCCTTTGCCATCCTCTTCTGAATCTTCAGTTTTTATGTTTAGTTTTGAACATTAAAGTGTATGTTCTTTCATGGGGAGGTTATGTGAAATGGTATTTTGAATCACACCTGAAGTATAGGTTGATTATATGCTGGGCATTTCTGGGGTTCATTTTTTTTTATTGTAATTCCCAAATTCTCTTCCCTTTGTCTTAGTTGTGAAAAGCATTTCAGCCTTAATTTCTTTGTTTCAAGTTATTATTTCATACTGTTGCCTTTGATCTGTATCTAGACAGTCCCACCAGCCCTTTTCATGTCTTGCTCCAATATCTGTCAGAGTTGTAAAGCATGGAAACCGACCCTTTGGTTCAACTCATCCATGCTGACCAGCTATCCTAAATTAATTTTGTTCTATTTGTCAGCAGTTGGCCCATGTCTCTTTAAACCTTTGCTATTCAAATGCCCATCCAGATACCTTTTTTTTTGTTGTAGTTGTAGTAGTAGCCTCCACCACTGTCTCTGGCAGCTCATTCTGTACGTGCACCACCCTTTGCATTAAAAAGTTACCTCTGATCCATTTTAAATCTTTTCTCTCTCATCTTAAACCTATGCCCTCTAGTGTTGGACTCCCCTACCCTGGGAAAAAGACCACGACTATTCATCCTATCCATGCCCTTCATGATTTTATAAACCTCTATAAGGTTGCCCCTGGGCCTCCAACACTCCAGGGAAAATAGTTCTAGCTATTCAGCCTCTCCTTATAGCTTAAACTTTACATCCCTGGCAATATCCTTGTTGCACCTCAAATATTACTGGAAAGAGATGCTTTGAAAAAGTTTGTTGTTATTTTGACATGTTTCCAGCATTCAGTCTGCAAATTTTAATTCCTATCAAAGCTGTCTAAACCTAGTACTTTGGCATTGTCTAATTACTTCAAGGGACTGATGGCCTACTCTTGTTCCTACTTGCCATTGTATCTAAATGCCAGCATAGATTGTAGAATTTACATTTAATTGTTTTGCAATCCTGCAGAAGTCTATTAAACTCCATTAGTACTCTTTTTTTTCATGGAACTAGCTTCAGCCTTTCTGAATTTGTCAAAATCTGACCACACCTAGCAAGTGAGCAAATAAACTTTGGATTCATTTAAACAATAAAATATAATTTGTTTAAATCTTCATTCATGTTCATATTGTCAATTTCCAATTCTGAGAAAGATTTTCTTATCATCCTGTTTTTTGGATGGTTAGAAGGTTTGATTGCTCTTACATAAAGAAGTGACAGGTACTCATGGTTATTTCATTCAGCCATTTTTCAGAAGTTTTCTCCAAATCATTTTTGGTTTAGAATAATACTTGGCTTTCAATGTTTGATGTAAACCCAGCTAGCCATTTTTTGCTCTAACTGTTTAAAAACACTACAGGTTTAAAAAGTTGGCTCGACAATGTTCAGGCATGTGCTCTTCAAGTCAGTTTTATTTCAACTTGCACAGTACAGAACATCGACCCACTGATTATTTGTTCCTCTTATGCACACCTAATTCTCATCCAATTATCTCTTTTATAACTGCCATCTGTTCCTTCGTTCCATTTGGTGCCAGGTATCCCTATCTGACCCTTAGAGATAACCTGTTTCAGTCTCTCCCACAAGGAGACACCTTATAGTATGCACTCAGTATACGTTTCAGTGGACTCACCTCTCCTCTTTCTAAGCTGCAATAGATTTAGGTATTTTGAGGTAATCTCCTATCCAAGTATTATTTGATCAAACCTTTTCTGAACCACTTTTTATCTGTTTCTAACGCATTTACATCTTTCTTAAATGAGGCCACCAAATTAGAGGATAACATTCCATTTGCCTTTCTACTCAGTATACAGTTTTTTAATGTTCTTTTGAGAAGTGGGTATCATTAACAAGGTCAGCACTTTTTGGATTGTGTAGCTTATTATGCCGTGGCAGAAGGTCCGTAAGAAAGGACAATGAATTTTAATTGATAGCGACCAGGAGATCACATACGCCTAGGTACTCCAGCCAAAACTCTTAATGACATTGGTATTTTTATTGTCCTATCAAGATTTATGGGTATGTTTGGAAGGTCTAACACTCATTTATAATTCTTAACGAGTGTTTAATAGACCAGAAGTCAATTATTTGAGCTTGAAGTATGGATCTGAGCAGAAATTGCAATGGAAGGGAGCTCTGTGTCCAGCATATTAATTACCCTGGTTCTCCTAAGCATAAGAATTTGCTCCCAGTTGTAATGTGGAATGCAGTTTTCAGATGTAGCTGCAAGAATCTGACACTTGTAGCTATTGCTGAACTGATTCCAGCAGTTGTAGGTCTACAATACAGCACAATGTGGCTGCTTGTGTTCTGAACTCCCTCCTTCTTTTTGCCCCCTGCCCCTTGTCCTGCAGTTGATGTTGCCTTACTTTTCCCAAGATATGGGGAAGATCCAAATAAGCAATAATGTGGAAACTGTGTATTTCTGTGTTATATTTATCTGCTCAAAGGAAAGACCAAATGGTAGCCCCTATTAGACGCATTATCACTGTTCCTTTAGTAGTGTAACCATCACCTAAAAGTAATGTACACTGGCAAAGGCACATGCACTGTCTTTTTGATGTGACTTTTTTTTTCTGCCTCGGCTACCTTTCTTTCACTCCTGAGTTTGAGCTCCTCTAAGATTCCACTTGTAGAGGGACTTTGATTACCACCCCTGTGTCAACTAGCCATCTTCAGCAGCTAGTCTTAACAGCAGCTTGATTTCAGAATTCTTACAATCATGTTTAAATGCTGCTACAGTTCGTTCTTCTCTCCATCAGCAAGCACAAGAAACTGTACAAACCTCTAACACTAATCTTCACTTCATTAATGACCGTGCAATCTGTTATGTAGGTCTGAGGTTCTGGAATTTCCAAACTAGACCTCTACTGCTGCTTCCTTTTGAGACTCTGTTTAAAATCTTTATCCAAACTTTCTCTCATCTATTCTTTGTTAGTTTTCTCCATTTTTGTCTGATTACACTCCAATGAAAGGTACTGTGATATGGAGCATAGAATGTACGTTGTTTTATTCATGAACGTGAGATGTTTGTTTTGAGGTTTGAGTAAATCTAGCCTTTGCTGCTACTTGATTTTCATTCACTTTTATGATATTTCCTGATTGCGCAAAGCAGCCAGTACAATACCACAGTGCCCAGGGTGCTGGACTTTGGATATTTCTAGAATTTGACTTGGGTGGCGGAGTCTAGGATTGCAAGAAACATGGAATAAAGTGGGGTGTAAAACATTGAAGTTAATAACTAGTCTGGAGCCATACCATGCCAATACAGTAACCAAATGCCCAGGTAAGTTGTGTCTTTTTTTAAAATTTTATTGAATTGAACTTGAAGCAGGGTAGATTAAGTGTTTTGGTTTTCAGATAACCAGATTGGATGTATTTTGGCTGACAGTACATTCGTGTGATTGCTATGTTAATAGTCTCCTAACCCAATAAAATTACTGATTGGCATCTAGTTCATTCACTTCCCTTTTCCTTGTATTTCCAGTGCGAAAACAAAGATATTCGAGAAGAGAAAGACTCTCTGCTTCTACAGCTTCATTTGCATCGGCTGCCATAAGCAATGTTTGATCCTGCATTGTCCACCATGTATGTTCAAGAAATGGTATTATTTTAATTTGTACATTTATATACATTCCCTGCACTGATGGACACTATCATTCTACCAAGTTGCAAGGGCCACTTTGTCGAATTGTTGTTTATTGATAAACGTGCACACACACATACAGCCTGCAGCATACCCATCACATGGGCATTTGGAAGTAAAACATGATCTCTCCCCGTCTGGGAATATATTGTTCAATATAATTGGGCTGTTCTCAATCTTCTGACTTTATTTCAGAGATGAAATCACGGCCAAGTCAAAAGTTGATATGTGACCATGAAAGCATATATCTCCTATATTGGTCTACACTATCCAACTGTTTGTAGATAGACTGATAGATCAAGGTCAACTGACTTAGTTTCTAATCTTCTCCTGATTTCTTTGCAACACCTCTGTCTACAAATTCTACTAAATTTAGATGGTCTATGCATCCTGAATGCTCTCCATCCATAAAGGTACTGATAGAATTTTGCCCTAGAAACCATCATCTCTGGCAGTTCCAGTGTTCTTTCTATAGGTGTTAAGCTTGATTTGTAACAGGTTATGTTTCTGGCTGTGGATTTAAGAGTTCTGGTCACCTCTTCTTGTAATGTCCATTGCACTTTCTTTTTATTGTGCCAAATGCAGAATGTAGCATTGAGGTTTCTTAACTCAAGACATTCTAGCAATTATCATTTAGTTTCATATTGAATTATGTCCCTGAAGGTAACTGGTGAAGCTAATATTTTTGAGGCTAATATTCCCTCAGTTCTCAGCTCAGTCCTTCTAATTACCTCAGATCAGATATTCACCCTTTTGACTGGGTAACATTCGCATTTTCTTTAATAGATAATCAGTCAGAAATACATTAGTCTGGCAGTTTGATATTTTACTCTTTTTCAAAATTCAACAGCGTAGAATAAATGTAAATATGTTTCTTCCATTCTGCTACCTTGTTCATTGTTACCCAGCTTTAGTGGGGCTACTGACATTGTCTTGCTTCTAATCTGGCTTCCTTTAAGCCTTCCTTAGTCCACATTGTCCACTTGTTCAATTACTATTTCTTTCCTCCAGCCCTTCTGTTTTTTACCCTTCATTCCTCCTTTGTTGGCAGGACAAGGCAGTCAAGACTTTGAATTTGTAACTAATAGCTTCACATTACCAACCTACCCAACCATGCATACTGTAATATTGCAATTTAAAATTCTCTGGGCTCACTGGAAAACGTGACATGCAATATCGTGCTGTCAACATCAACTTCCATCAAACACGAAAATTGGTTACAGGGATCTAAGCAGATGCTTTACAATGCTGATGAGGTTTCTGCATAGCTGCAGTCTGTTTATTTAGATTGCATCACCCTGGGTCACAGGACGTTTTTCTTTTGAAGGAGATGGACACCCTATAACATAACAATCCATGGAATGATGTGGCATTAAACAATGACAAGGTGACTCCTGTGTTTAAAAGCAGACTTAAAGCTCCTTTCACAGAATTGAGTTCTTTTCCTTTAATTTTTAGGTTTCAGATTAAAGACTCTTCCCACAATTTATGTATATGGGTAGGATTGATTCTCTGTATTGCAATCAAATGCTGCTTACAGTATTTTGAGCTGCGTTGTAGCAAATAAGGTAAACATAATTTTGCCATCATTACTTGGTAGAGCTAGAAGCAATCTCCCCCCCACCAGCCTACGTTTCTTTCACTTTTTGAACTGAAGATGTAGAAATTCAAAGGCCCCAAGTGTTCGTTCTCCAGAAGTGACCTTTTTTATTTCATTTGCCCAGCTCAGTTGACTGCATTTTGGCCACTAAGTTTGGACTGTTAGTTTGAGGAGGTCCTCAGTCAACTTAAAGATTGATGTTAGTTTGTTGATCTGGATGTGGACCTTTGGGATGACATTGATTATGGAGAATCCCTTTCTGTGGGTGGTAGTCGCTGGTCTCCGTGGGGCAATAGCCAATAGAAGTCTAATCTTCTCTATCTGTTCATTTGACAGTCAACAATTTTTAAAGTGTAACTTCTCAGAATAAATTTTTCTTGATGCAGAATAGAATCCGTGCACTAACTGACTTATCCCAGACAAGGCAGTTCTTAACTTTCATTTATTATGAAAGGACTGTAGCTTTGATGCATTTGTTTTGTTGTAAGTGTGAGTTGGTATATTGGAAGAAAGATGATAACTGGTTGTTATTTTGTAAATCATTCAGGTATGAAGTGTGATGATATCATGAAACTATTAGAAAGGTAAAAATCAATCCTTTGCTTCATGATATAATGTTAATGAATACATTTACTGAATAGACAGAAGGTCAATACTGATTTGTTTTACTTTTGGAAATGTTTAAGAAGAATTGGTCAAAAATACAGCATCCAGCAAACAGTTCAGAAGTAAAAGTATTCTTATTTGATTGAGAGGAAGTGTTGATCTCCCTTTTCCATACAACTTGCAGCTGTATAAAACATAGATGGGAAAGATTGTAAGGAAGTTCACTTACACTCAACCCAAACTTTATCTACCCCACTATGAAAGGTGTATCATCTCTATTATATCAGCCTGACTCATAGTTACAGTGCTGCTTCTAGACTGATATTAAATGAAGCTACAATCCAACACCTTGATTCCATAATCAAGGCTGATATCTCAGTGATGTCAGAGTAAGAGATAGCAATCCTCCAGTCCTTAACCAAGATTCTATCTAGTGTTTTGTATTTTATTAAAGGTGCATGGGCTGTATTTTACACTTGCTCCTTGGAATAGCATGGCAGTGGAGGGTGAAATGTTGAGCATCAGGCCAATGGTGTTGTGCCTGTAGCCTGTCTGCCCACTCGCATAGATAGTTTATATATGGTAGGAAAGGCATTGGGTAGCACTTGCACCTGTGGGCTAGTTGAGGCCCATAAATGGTGAATTAATGGCAATGTATGGGTCTCATTCTGTCACTACTGGGATTTTGCCCCTAGCGAGAGACCCCGATGCTAGTTCTCCAGCTCGGCAGGTTAAAACATGGTAAGCCTTCATGCCTAGGCTGGGCTTATCCTTTTCAAGCATGCATGAAGACCAATAGAAGTATCATTTCTGTGAGAATGTTCAAACAATGGTAACTTGTCTTCAACAAAGATGTTTCTTATGATGCCATTTCTTTGTTACTTTTTATTTTAACAGTGTCGACACCATACTTCCCTCCCCTCCATCTGCCAGGCTTTAATTTATATCTCACCATAACAGAAACTAAATTGTTATTGAAAAGTTTGCTATGGACAAAAAAATGCTGTCAACGTCTAAAACTATAGTCAACCAGGCAACTGGCACTGAATATAAATCCTTCCTCAAAATACACAAATAAGTGAAATCCTTTTAAAAGGATTAAACAAAACACATTCAGTGAGGGGGACAATAGCAAAGGAAATATTTGCTAATTCATTCAGCTATAACCCATGGGTTGTGAAATCCTTACTTGAATAACCAAAATTTCAATCTTTGAATCTCTGCAGTATTTGTTGTATTTGTCCATAATTTGACATGCACTGAATGGGCTATTATGATAGAATCAACTGCTCTGTTCGCAAAGTAAGTGAATATCAAGCTCCAGAAGGCTTCCAGCCTTTAGGTCAGTGGCTTGCTAAACAAATCGTCTGACCATATCTAAATCAAATTCACCCTGGCTGCTTCATTGGAAGCAATAAGAAAGTGATTTACATTTCATAGCTTCTAAACTTTCTTTAATGTAGTGTAGTCACTGTTGTGCTATTAATGCACAGTAAGCTTCAGCAAACAGCAATGAGCTAAAATGCCTGGAGGATTTTTGTTTTTGAATGATGTTCATTTAAGAAACAACTAATTGCCCATGACATAATGACACTATATAGTTATACTAATTCCATACAGCCTCACCAATAATATTAGGCTCAGACCCTATGGACAACTGCACCCCTGTCTGGTGTCTAATATTCCATTGCAGCAAACACAGGGAAATCCAAATGGTTTTCATATGGGCAGCACATTGGCTCAGTGGTTAGCACTGCTGCCTCACAGCACCAGGGTCCCAGGTTTGATTCCAGCCTCGGGTGACTGTCTGTGTGGAGTTTGCACATTCTCCCCCTGTCTGCATGAGTTTCCTCCCACAATCCAAAGATGTGTAGTTCAGGTGAATTGGCCATTCTAAATTGTCCGTAGTGTTAGGTGCATTAGTCAGAGGGAAATGGGTCTGGGTGGGTTACTCTTCGGAGGGTCGGTGAGGACTGGTTGGGCCAAAGGGTTTGTTTCCACACTGTAGGGAATCTAATCTCCTAAATACCTATATGGATTTAATTTGCAAGTGGTGCTAAGGTGTGCACTACTGTGTTTCAGGCTCCGCACCTGTGCCCTGGGAAATGTTGAGCCTGCAACAGAGAGAGAGTCCTTGACAAGTTTTCATTCTGGAAAATGGCAGTGATGGTATTTTATTAATCCAGCACATTTTTCTCTCACTGCAACTAAGGAGTGAATTAATAGTTTTGATGCAATTTATTGAGAATTATTGTTCCCCTTGAGATTGAATATGTTGGAAATAAGGAGAGTGGGAGAGAACATAACCTAATTATGGTGGTTGGTCAACAGAAAGTATCTTAATGTCCAATTTTTAAGAATGAAGTGACAATATTGGCAGTAAGTTGACAGCAATTTGAAAGAAAACATCAGGATTTATCTCCCAAATACTATGCAATGATTAATCTGAACCTTGTGTTATTAATTGAATGAATCAAATGTGTTGCGGGAACTGACCAAACGGATTCCGTGCTGGCTATTGCAAGTTTACTGCTGTTGTACAGCAAGATAGTTTGTGATGTTTGCTCCATAATTGTTTTGTACTGATTTTGAGCTGTTTTGTAATGATTTCAAATAAAAGAACTATTATCCTTTATTTTTGCATGTGCAACCGCTGTATCGACTCCATCTGCCTTTCCATTTTGCCTGTGCAGCTGCTCCCTTAGTAGTGACCACTGAGTGGTGCACTAGAGTTGTGTTTTGGACAAGAATGGTCATTTTGTTATTTTTCTTTCTCCCATTCTGTTCCAATGGGGGGAAATCAGCTGTCACAGCCTCAAACCCTGACTACAGGTTTTTTTCAATCTACAGTAACTTTTCATAGAAATCATAACCACTGGGCTATTGAAGAACCTACTTGGCATCATTGCTCGTCAGGCATCTTTCCTGCAAAGGAATGGCAATAGGCCATTCAACCCTTCAAGTCTGTTCTATTATTCAATTAGATCTTAGCTGAATTATCTCCTTTTTTGCCTGTGCTGTGATTCTGAGGGCCTGCCACTTAGCTCAGTTGATTGAATGTCTGGTTTGTGATGGTGATGCCAGTAGTGTGGGTTCAGTTCCCACACCAGCTAAGATTACCATGAAAGTTCTCCTTCTCCACCTTGTTCCTCACCTTCGGATCGGTGACCCTCTGATTTAAACCACCATGAAGCATTTCTTTCTGCCAAGTGAGAAAGCAGCTTCTGGGATTATGGGGTCTTCACTGTTAGCTGATCTCTACCTTCAATTTATTTTAGGTAGGAGAATTAACATTCATAGTTTTAAATTGTCAATTGACCTCTCTCTTTAGGGAGAGAATTGGTGTTTGTTGCTGTCCTTTTATGAAGGAATGCTTTCTGATAGCAGCCCTGGAACACTCTAGCTGTGATTTTAAGGTTCTGCCCCTCATAGAATGCCTCATCAGAAGAATTGATTTCTTTGAGATGGACAGCTGTTTTGTAGATTTCACTTGCAGCACTTTTATTTTAATGTTGAATTCAGTCGGGATTTTGCAAATTCATCAGCATCACGATAATCCTGCCCAAATTGCGACATTGTGTTTCACCTGCCTGTATATCAATGTTTGGAAGATGACAAATAGAGGGCAGAAACTCGGCAGAAACCTCCAACAGAAAATCCTATACTCAAAATAGGCTAGAATTTATAGGGTTTCATTAAATGTAAACTTTGTATTGATATTTTCTCCCTCATTTATCCGGGACATTGTCAAGACACTAGAGCAATGGTGAAGGAAAGACTCCTTTTGTATCAAAGCATTTTACCACTTTATTCACAAGGTAAGTTAAGTTTAGGCAGAGCTCACACTGAGCAGAAGCGGACATGGGACTGCTGAATAAAAGAAGTAATACATTTGGGTGGTTGCGTTAACCAAAACACTACTTAGGTAGTGTCTCCCACCCATCGTCCTCCTGTAACCAAAAGAAAAAGGTTCTTGTGCTGGAATGGTAAGGGAACTAGCTTTTTTTTTAAAATTATATTCTTTTATTTTTCTACAGTCACTTTGGGAATTTAGAAAAGTAGGGATGGTGGTTAGGGCAGTTGAATGTACCTCCTGCAGAACGTGGAAGGTCGTGGTCACCGCTAGTGTCCCCGCTGACTTCATCTGCGGGAAGTGAACCCAACTCCAGCTCCTTGAAAACTGCATTAGGGAACTGGAGCTGGATGAACTTCAGATCATTTTAGAGGTGGAAGGGGTTATTGGGGAGTTACAGGGAGGTAGTCACACCTCGGGTACAAGAGAAAGGCAGATGGGTTACAGTTGGGGGACGGAAAGGGAACTGGCAGGCAGTGCAGAAATCCCCCATGCCCATATCCCTCAACAACAAGTATACCATTTTGAATACAATTTCGGGGGGGGGGAGCTTACAAGGAGTATGCCATGTGGTACAGGTCTCTGGCACAGACTCTGTCCGTGTTGCTCAGAAGGGAAGAGGGGAGATGAGCAGACCATTAGTTACTGGGGACTCCATAGTTAGGGGGACAGATGGGAGGTTCTGTGGTAACGAGAGAGACCCACGGTTTGTGTGTTGTCTCCCAGGTGACAAGGTTCGTGATGTCTTGGATCGTGTTTTCGGGATCCTTGAGGGGGACGGAGTGTCATGGTCCACATAGGTACTAACGACATGAGTAGGAAAGGGGGTGGGGATTTAAGGCAGAAACTCCAGGAGCTAGGGTGGAAGCTTAGCGCGAGAACAAACCGTTGTTATCTCTGGCTTGTTGCCTGCACCATGTGCTAGCGAGGCAAGGAATATGGAGTTGGAACACATGGCTACAGGAATCGTGCAGGAGGGAGGGTTTCAGATACCTGCATAACTGGGGCCCATTCTGGGGTAGGTGGGAGCTCTACAAACAGGATTGTTCACCCCAGAGCCAGAGGGGTACCACTATTCTGGGAGGCAAAATTTGCTAATGCTTTTCGGTGGGGGGTGGGTTAAACTAATTCAGTGGGGGATGGGAACCTAAATTGCAGTTCCAGTGTCCAGCAGGTTGAAAGTAGTGAGGTCAGAAATATGGTTTCACGGTCGCAAGAATTCACCAGCAAGCAGGAAGGTGATTTGAAGTGTGTCAACCTCCATACCAGGAGCATCCAGAATAAGGTGGGTGAACTTGTGGCATGGGTTGGTACCTGGGACTTTGATGTTTTGGCCATTTCAGAGACATGGATAGAGCAGGGACAGGAATGGTTGTTGCAGGTTCTGCAATTTACATTATTCAGTAAAAGAGGGGGTGGTATGGCATTGTTAGTCAAGGACAGTATTATGGCTGCAGAAAGGACGTTTGAAGACTTATCTACTGCGGTAGTATGGGCTGAGGTTAGAACAGGAAAGACGAGGTCACCCTGTTGAGTTTTCTATAGGCTACCGAATAGTTCCAGAGATGTAGAGGAAAGGATAGCAAAGATAATTCTAGATGGGATTGAGGATAACAGGGTAGTTATGGGGGCTTTAGCTTTCCAAATATTGATTGAAAATACTATAGTTTGGGTCAGTTTTTGTCTATCTATAGTACTCAATGTGTGCAGGATGGTTTCCTGACATAGTATGTGGACAAGCCAACAAGAGGCAAGGCCACATTGGACTTGGTACTTGGTAATGAAGCTGGCCAGGTGTTAAATTTGGAGGTAGTTGAGCACTTTGGTGATAGTGACCACAATTTGGTTATGTTTACTTTCCTGACGGAAAGGGACAGGTATACAACCCAAGGCAAGAGTTATTGTTGGGGGAAAGGCAATTATGATACGATTAGGCAAGATTTAGGATGCATAAAATGAGGAAGGAAACTCCTGGGTTGGGCACAGTTGAAATATGGAGCTTATTCAAGGAACAGCTACTCTGTGTCCTTAATAAATATGTATCTGTCAGGCAGGGAGGGAGCTGTGGTTTACTAAAGAAGTTGAATCTCTTGTCAAGGAGAAGAAGAAGGCTCATGTTAGGATGAGACGTGAAGGTGCAGTTAGGGCGCTTGAGCATTACAAGTTAGCCAGAAAAGACCTAAAGAGAGAGCTAAGAAGAACCAGGAGGAAACCTGAGAAGTTGTTGGCAGGTAGAAAGCTTTCAGATTTTCCTTGATTCTATCGGTATATCAGGAATAAAAGAATGACTAGAGAATGATTAGGGCCAATTTGGGATAATAGTGGGAAGTTGTGTGTGGAGTCTGAGGAGATAGGGGAAGCGCTAAATTAATTTTTTTTTTGTCTTTTATACTGACCATGTTGTGAAGGAGAATACTGAGATACAGTCTACTAGACTAGACCAGATTGATGTTCGCAAGGAGGAGGTGTTAGCAATTCTGGAAAGTGTGAAAATCTATAAGTCCCCTGGGCCAGATGGGATTTATCCTTGGATTCTCTGGGAAGCTAGGGAGGAGATCTTTATGTTGTCATTGTCTACAGAAACAGTGCCAGAAAACTGGAAGATAGCAAATGTCCCCTTGTTCAAGAAGGGGAGTAGAAACAACCCTGATAATTATACAACAGTGAGCCTTACTTTGGTTGTGAGTAAAGTATTGGAAAAGGTTATATGAGATAGTATTTATAATCATCTAGAGAGGAATAAGTTGATTAGAGATAGTCAACATAGTTTTGTGAAGGGTAGGTCATGCCTCACAAACCTTATTGAATTCTTTGAGATGGTGATCAAACAGGTGGGTGAGGGTAAAGTGGTTGATGTGGTGTATATGGATTTCAGTAAGGCATTTGATAAGGCTCCCCACGGTAAGCTTTTGCACAAAATACAGAGGCATGGGATTGAGGGTGATTTAGCGGTTTGGATCAGAATTTGGCTGACTGAAAGAAGACAGAGGGCAGTGGTCGATGGGAAATGTTCATCCTGGAGTTCAGTTACTAGTGGGGTACCGCAAGGATCTGTTTTGGGGCCACTGTTGTTTGTCATTTTTATAAATGACCTAGATGAGGACGTAGAAAGATGGGTTAGTAAATTTGCAGATGACACTAAGGTCGGTGGAGTTGTGGACAGTACTGAAGGATGTTGCAGGTTACAGAGGGACATAGATAAGATGCAGAGGTGGGCGGAGAGGTGGCAAATGGAGTTTAATGCAGAAAAGTGTGAAGTGATTCACTTTGGAAGGAGCAACAGGAATAGAGATGGTAAGATTCTTGGTAGTGCAGATGAGCAGCGAGATCTCAGTGTCCATGTATATAGATCCCTGAAAGTTGCCACCCAGGTTGATAGGGTTGTTAAGAAGGAATACGGTGTGTTAGCTTTTATGGGTAGAGGGATTGAGTTTCGGAGCCACAAGGTCATGTTACAGCTGTACAAAACTCTGCTGTGGCCGCACTTGGAGTGTTGCATACAGTTCTGGTCACCGTATTATAGGAAGGATGGTAGAAGCTTTGGAAAGGGTTCAGGGGAGATTTATTAGGATGTTGCCTGGTATGGAGGGAAGGTCTTATGAGGAAAGGCTGAGGGACTTAAGGCTGTTTTCTTTAGAGAGAAGATTGAGAGATGACTTAATAGAGACGTATAAGATAATCAGAGGGTTAGATAGGGTGGACAGTGAGAGCCTTTTTCCTCGGATGGCGATGGCTAGCACAACTGGACATAGCTTTAAATTGAGGGGTGATAGATATAGGACAGATGTCAGAGGCAATTCCTTTACTCCGAGTAGTATTGGGAGTGGAATACACTGCCTGCAACAGTAGTAGACTCACTTAAGGGCATTTAAATAGTCATTGGATAGACATATGGATGAAAATGGAATAGTGTAGGATAAATGGGCTTCAGATTAATTCCACAGGTCAGTGCAACATCGAAGGCCGAAGGGCCTGTACTGCGCTGTAATGTTCCATGTTCTATGTTCTAAATTCATCTTTATGACTGATTCTGCACAATGTATACTGGGCACATGGTTGGGCAAATTGGAACAAACCATTTTGAGCAAGGTTTCCATATTAGATGATGAAAATTCCTTTATCTTTACAAAGATCATACAGGACAGGCAACACATTGCCATCAATATGCATATGTGCTCATTTGGCATTGACAGCCTGTCCACCAATATGCCATTCAAGGAAGCCGTAGATGTATGCACTGTAGCATTATATTATGTGATCTCGACTTGCCACCATTGTATGAATTAGTATTCAGTGAACTTAGCAACTCGTAGTTGAGGTCAGTTTTAATGACACCATCTATTCCCGATTTAGATTAGATTACCTACAGTGTGAAAGTAGGCCCTTTGGCCCAACAAGTCCACACCGACCCTCCGAAGAGCAACCCACACAGACCCATTCCCCTGCATTTACCCCTGACTAATGCACCTAGTTCTACAGGCAATTTAGCATAGCCAATTCACCTAACCTGTACACCTTTGGACTGTGGGAGGAAACCGGAAGAAATCCACACAGACATGGGGAGAACATGCAAACTCCACACAGACAGTTGCCTGAGGTGACAATTGAACCCGGGTCCTTGGTGCTGTGAGGCAGCAGTGCTAACCACTGAGCCACTGTGCAAGAAGTTGTGCTATGGGATCCTGCTAGAACCAGCTTTCAAAAATACCTTTTTTAGGTTTCTTGATGTGTGTTTGATGAAATGATATCTAACCTTTCTACTGCATATATCCAATATGTTCACAGTACATTTGCTGTATTTGAATCCACAACTGCATATAGGAGTTTCCTTCCAGGTTTCAATGGATTCCATCCTGCACTCAAATTCACATTTGAAATGGAGCTGTCAAATGGACTTCCTTTTTGACATCCTAATTGAGAAATTGATTTGGGGGGTTATCTACTACAGTCTACATGCCTATCATCACTGGTTTCAATATATGCATTAGGATATTAGCAGTTTCAACTGCTACAAGTTTGGCCTCATCTGCAAAGTCATAATCAGAGCCTGAAACATTTGTAGACCATGCATTCTTAATGCTGAAATAGGATACATCACAGCCATACAGTGAGATAATGGCCACCTGAATAATTTCTCACTGTATATCATCCAAACTCATGAATGGACTTAAGGTCATTAATTTTGGTCTTGAAAAGTGCCGAGTCTTACCTCAAATTATCCGGATGGGTAAAGTATCTCAAAATGTTTGAGCAATAGGTGTAACTCCTGAAGCACTCCTGAAGAAGGGCTCATGCCCAAAACGTCGATTCTCCTGCTCCTTGGATGCTGCCTGACCTGCGCTTTTCCAGCAGCACATTTTCAGCTACATATGTGTGTTATAAAGTGCTAAATCTTGAGTATGTTAAGAATTATGCTGACCACCAATTTAAGATTCAAAAAGTCCTGCTCCTTGGATGCTGCCTGACCTGCGCTTTTCCAGCAGCACATTTCCAGCTACATATGTGTGTTATAAAGTGCTAAATCTTGAGTATGTTAAGAATTATGCTGACCACCAATTTAAGATTCAAAAAGTGTGGTTCTGAAAAAGCACAGCAGGTCAGGCAGCATCTGAGGAGCGGGAGAATCAACATTTTGGGGCATAACCCCTTCATCAGGAAAGGGGGGCAGCATGGGTGGGAGAAGGGGGCTGAGAGATAAATAAGAGAGGGTGGGGCTGGGGGAAGGTAGGTAGGAAGGCAATAGGTGGATGGAGGTGGGGGGCTGGTGATGATGATAGGTCAGAGAAATTTAAGATTGTCAGTCAGGCTTGACTTCAGGTCTGGAAAGTGGGAGATAAGAATCTGATTGACAGTGTGTGAGCCAAAGCAGTAGTAGATGGAATTAAACAACTTAGCAACGTTCATTATATAAATCGGAGCTTCATGAAGTATTAGTGTAGTTCAGCAGGGTTGTGAGTATGTGTACATGTCCTACCATTGCAGGTGGCCTATGTGTCATAATTTTACTTAACCTTTAATCGGACAGCTCTCACTTTCCATAGTAATTTTCTGTAACTTGACGCGATTAGAACAATCCAATTATTTTTTAAAATTGCTCATAAATACAGTGCTACAATTTGCAGACAGAAATAACATATACATACATTATGCTTGTTTCAACTCAACAATGCCGGTAACAAGCATTCTCTCATTTATCTCTCAAAGCAACCAGAGTCAACCTGCCAGATTTAAATAAATCCTGGTAGGTGCCTGTATTTGCCAGTCATCATCTAATAGATGCATTCTCCTGAGTACTGCCTCTACTAATCAGAGTCCACTTGCCTACCAATTAGCCCTCTCCTCTTAAGCATCAACAAAATGTGTATCAAAACAGTATTCAGTCTCCCCTGCTGTTGCGAAGGTGGGGTCAATTTCAGAAGAAGCAGGGTTTGAGGGTGTGGAAAATTGCAACAGTACTTCCACAGCCATGTTAAAGACATACTTTAAATTCTTGTTTATTTACACTGCCATTACAGGTGCCAACAACCGCATTTATAATCAGCACTTTTTATGGAGCCTACAATGTACAAATTCAATTGTAGCAGAACAATTTTATGTGGGCCATATACATTGTAAAGGAAGAGTTTATAACAGAAAGTGTTCACAGGAGTTTTTTCATTGATATTGATTATCTCTATATATACAACAAAATAGGAAATGCAGTGGACCATTTGGCTCTTTATTCCTTTTTTGCTATTCAGTTAATCTCCTGCCTTAACTTCACCTCTCCACGTATATCTCTAATACTTAGCTCCCTGCAAAATCTATCAAACTCTCTCTTGAATATACTTAACAACTGAACAGTTCGCCATGATAAAGAACTGAAAATAAATTTATCCATAGCTCTGGAGGAATTGTTTTGGCAGATGATTCTAAGAATAGTGTTCTCTTGAGTATTAATAAATGTAAACAGGCTACCTCTACATAAATACAGCCTGACCTATCACATGATCAGCTCAGGGTGAGTCATTTTTTTGGAATGCTGTTGTAATTGACAAATGTTAAGATGGACACAATATGTAAAATTGTGCTGAATGAGAATTCTGATTAGGTCAATTGATGCTAAAGGGCATTAAACATTATTACCTTCTGGAAACAGTTAACACAATAATCAGCTAAATATTATGCAGATAGGGTAATTTTATGGATTTTGCATGCCACATTGAAGAAAAAGTGGGAGTAGCTGTACTTCCTTCAGTGAACTCCATACATGGTGCATACATCTGTAAAGATCCCCTCTATCCACCCTCCTTTGTATATTCATTATTTCCCTTTCAATACAAAATTATAGAAAAAGCAAGAAGAGGTTGAGTAATTCAAACAAAACACAAGAGAGGATTTTACTTCAGGTCTGGAAAGTGGGAGATAAAAAACTGATTAACAGTATGTGAGCCAAAGCAGTAGTGAATGGAATTAAACAACTTAGCAATATTCATTATATAAATCGGATCTTCATGAAGCATTAATGTAGTTCAGCAGGGTTGTGTATATGTGCACATGTCCTGCCATTGCAGGTGGTCTATGTGTCATAATTTTACTTGACCTTTAATCGGACAGCTCTCACTTTTCATAGTAATTCTCTGTAACTTGACATGGTTGGAACAATCCAATTATAAAAAATATTGCTTGTAACTACAGTTTTTTTTTAGATTAAGCTTTCTATAAACCGAGGTACTCATATGAACTACCTCAATAAAGATGCAAAGTAATACATTAAAGATTCTCACCTCCCCACCCCTGCCCTTCAACTGCACCCAACCAAATGATCCCCACTGCTCATCGGAATTAAAGTAAAATGACCAGCTTTTCGTAAATCCATATGTAATTTGCACTTTTGTTGTGGTTTCACATCATTACTCTTTGACTGGAAGGATTATTTTTGAGTAGTAGACATGCAGTTTAAATTGTAAATTCACATCAGTGTCTTCCACTCCTTCCTTCCTTACAGTAAATTTATCCCAAAAAGTAGCACCAACTCACACATAGGAAAGTGCAATTAAGCATAAACATTGTGTTCAACATGACTAACTTTAACTCAAATTATGTGTATGCCTGGAATGAGAAAGCAATTCAAAAATTTATGGTGTAATGCAAGTACAAGGCTTTCTAATAACAACAGGCCCATTATTGCCCAACATCTATTAATCTCCAGAAGAAACACCATCTGCAAATAAAAAGGGGAATTAATAATGATCTAAGATGTAAAGAATGACTTTATGAGTAACCTCACATTCTTAAAAAGGTTAAACTAAAACTTACGTAATGGGAAAAGAACTAGAAGTGAGATTGAACTTTTTTTTACACAGCAAGGGCATCTAGAATATTACATAGAATGGTAGAGTTACAGGCCCTTTAGCTCACCCTGTCTGCACTAGACATGATGCCATTCTAAACTAATCCCATTTGCCTGCACATGATCTGGAAGCTTCTGTTCCCTGCCTGTTCATGTGTCTGTCTAAATGCTTCTTAAAGGTTTCTATCATATCTCCTTTTACCACCTCGTCTGGCAGCATGTTCCAGGCACCTCTGTGTAAATAAACCTGCCTTGCATATTTAATATTTTGGCCCTGGGAAAAAGACACTGACTATTCACCCTATTCCACGCCTCTCTAAATTTTATTTACTTCTATTAGGTCATCCGTCAGCCTCATGCTCTAATGAAAACAATCCAAGTTTGTCCAACTTCTCTGTATAACTAATACACTCCAAATCAGCAAAATCCTGGTAAACCTCTTTTGTACCCTCTCCAAAGCCTCAATGTCCTTCCTCTAATGTGGCAACCAGAACTCTCACAATACTCCAAATGTGGTCTAATTAAAAGTTTTATACAGCTGAAGCATGACTTGCCATTTTTTATACTCAATGTCCAGCTACTAAAGGCAAGCATGCCATTCGCCTTTTTACCCAAAAGGATGGTGGAAGCAAGACTGGTCATATTTTACAAAAAACGGGAATTGCACTTTCTGTAATTTCCAAGTCGAAATACTTTATGAGGTCAAAATGTTCTTTTTCCAACAATATACTTGATTTTTACCATTTCTGATAAGTACTTGAAGGTAGGACAGTTTCACGCCTGTGGGGAAAGGGCAGGTGAATTGGACAATTTGAAAAATACAAATGGGATGAGCAGTCTTGTATAATTCAGCAAGATTTAATTCCTCATGAAACTTGGGAGGGTGAGGAAACACAGAATTGTATGTCTAGAGCAATGGTTTCCAATAGGTGTCTATAATGTGACAACAATGTGCAAAGTGTGCCGCTTTACCTGAGCACTGAGACCATGTCTGTGCCTCCAATCACCTCTAGAGCTTTGGGGCATTTATTATTGAAGGCAGTATCTGCTGACACCATGCGTCCCTATCGACTGTGCATATGCAAGCTTTCAGAACCACGGATGCGCACTCTTCCGATACTGAGTATATGGTGTGAGAACAGTGGGTGTGCTGTGATATTGTTTGTCTTGTTGTTGTGTACCTTGATACTGAAAAGGTCGGGGACTATTGACCTGGAGCATCGTTCACAATCTCAGGATGTCCTGAAGAATGCTGCAGCTAATGCAATACTTCAGGAGTATAGTCATGTGAGAAATGCTTCCGCTAATTTGTACATAATCCTGTAAACAGTGATGGCTAGGTCACCTGTTTTGGAAATGCTTATTGGAGAAATGTTATGAATTAAATATATATTTTGGGAAATGAAGAGTCTAAAGCATTTCAAATTATAAATTAAGTAATGTTCAATAAAACTCAACTTGGAGTCATATAGGTGTACAGCAGAGAAACAGACCCTTCAGTCCAACTCATCCAAGCCAACCAGGCATCCCAAACTAGTTCCATTTGTCAGCATTTGGCCCATTACCCTGTAAACCCTTCCTATTCATATACCATCCAGATGCCTTTTAAATGCTGTAATTGTACCAACCTCCACCATTTCCTCTGGCAGCTCATTACATGCACACACCACCTTCTCTGTGAAAACATTGCCCCTAAGGTCCCTTTTAAATCTTGTCTCCAAGCAGTACGTTCCATCCTTGAGTTTCTCATTACAATTGCAATATTTTTAATGTTTATAATATGTATTCCATGCCCGGGATACAGTTCAAGGCCAAATATTTCAAACGGAATAATTACGAAAAGTTTGCTCTGCTTGGTACGTTCCACTCTGAGGTACCTCAATATGATTTCAATGCTTTTGATATTTACAATGAACCTTCCTTTGCATGTATACAGCCTGAGGTGTTCTACACAGTTTCCAGTCTCACCGCTTATTATGACTAAAAAGCCTGACACAGTAACATTTCCTCATTGCGCCTCTGTGATAAGTGCCTCAAGCTTTATTGACCTGTTTTAGTGATGTTGATTGAGGAATAAATATTAACCAGGACAATAAGGAATAATCCCCTGCTCCAATAATGTAGCATTCAGTTAGTATTACCACAAGAATGTCAGCCTAGATTTCTGTGCTCTGGAATGGGATTTGAACCCAGAACTTGTGACTCAGAGTCAGAGAGCTGCATTACTGGCTCCTCATCGTCATCATTCAGTTCGGACAAAAAATTTTAAACCAGAATAACCAGCTAATTATTGCAGTGTCATTTACATGCAAATTCCAGCTTTATGATTGATGATGACTGAGGAGGTGGGTACCGTCTGACCTTTATAACTCAAAGTGATAAACAGGAAATGACTCGGCAGTTTGATCAGCCAGGCTAAACAATTCCTTTCAATGGTCCAGACAGGAATCATTGCTCAAAAACTCTTCAAGCATGTGTCCTAAAAGAACTCGGACCCTTTATAGTGCCAGGCTACAATTATACTGCCTCACCTCGAAATGGTTTTGTCCATGTATTAACATAAGGGTTGGCAGCATTTTTTTGCAGCATGACTGAATGAGCTAACAAGCTGATAGTGCACCCTGTCTTAGCGAACTGCCCTGCTCTGACAGAGAACAGCATCATCCTGGCGTATATCAAATATCACTCTCCACTAAACAATCTCTCTTCATCACCTATACCTGTGTCAACAGTAAAACATCCAATTTTACCCTAAAAAGAGGAAATGACTTGAATCTTTTGCAACCTCAGGCTATACCAAAACACTTTGCACACAAGAAAGTGCTTTGGAAGGGTTATTAGTGTTGTAATATAGGAACATATGGATCTCAAAAGAACAGTTTATTCCTCATATTATCGACTACTTGACGTATTTTTTGTTCTTGTTTCTACTATTGGCCTTCTCTGTGCCCCTTTCCAAGCCTGGGAAATGGAAAAGCTTCTTGCCCTTAGCTTTTGCTGATGATGCCTGTACTGATTGGAATCAAGTGGATCTTATTGACGATGAGATCCATGATTGGGGCTGTTAACCTGGGCTAATCAGGGAGTCCTGGCTGACCAACATGAACAGGGGATTCTGAATCTCCTCTGTTTAGGGACTGACTCCGAGCTGGCTGGCCACAGTCAGTGTTACTGTGCAAATGTAAATAAAGGGTGACTTGTGATGGGATACTGGCCTCTGTGCAGTTATATTAATGCTGCACAATCATCTCCTCTTGGTGCTGCAGTTTGGCCCAGGGCAACCCCTCTTGTTCATTTTCCTTCTCTACTTAGGGAAAGAACCAGGCCTGCCATGACCAGACAGATGGGTCTAAAGCAACTGACCATTGATATTGGCCAATGAAGACTATTTTAACAACAAAGACTTGTATCAGTTAAATTTTTATATGTAAAGTCAGCACCACAACTGTACAGAATTGATCCGATCATTCTGAAAAGCTATTATTCAAATATGTCATTGCTTGTATTCATTCATTCTACTCATTTTGGTGTGTTTGTGTCCCATGTCTTGTCTCATCATTTCTTCCTGGAGAAAGTGAGGACTGCAGATGCTGGAGATCAAAGCTGAAAAATGTGTTGCTGGAAAAGCGCAGCAGGTCAGGCAGCATCCAAGGAGCAGGAGAATCAACATTTCGGGCATAAGCCCTTCTTCAGGAATGAGGGAGGTGTGCCAAGCAGGCTAAGATAAAAGGTAGGGAGGAGGGACTTGGGGGAGGGGCATTGGGAATGCGATAGGTGGAAGGAGGTTAAGGTGAGGGTGATAGGCCGGAGAGGGGTTGGGGGCGGAGAGGTCGGGACGAAGATTGCAGGTCAAGAAGGCGGTGCTGAGTCCGAGGGTTGGGACTGAGAGAAGGTGGGGGGAAGGGAAATGAGGAAGCTGGCGAAATCTATATTCATCCCTTGTGGTTGGAGGGTTCCTAGGCGGAAGATGAGGCACTCTTCCTCCAGGCATCGTGTTGCCATGGTCTGGCGATGGAGGAGGCCAAGGACCTGCATGTCCTTGGCGGAGTGGGAGGGGGAGTTAAAGTGTTCAGCCACAGGGTGGTTGGGTTGGTTGGTGCGGGTGTCCCAAAGGTGATCTCTGAAATGTTCCGCAAGTAGGCGGCCATATGATATATCCAGCTGACAAAACAGGTGGGGCTTAAGGTTACGGGCACAACAAGAAGATAGCACATCTGACTGTGCAGCACCAAATCGGTACTGCAGTGGGACTGTAAGCCTAGATACATGAGTATCAGGTATGACATTCAACATTCAAGGGAAGAAATGCAAATCAGTTTGGCCACCCATTGGAAATCAATTCCCAGTAGCTGTGAATATTCAAATCCTCCAGCAAATGTGCAGCGTATTGGGATAGTATCCAACCAGGTGCTGGAATGTTTACTTCACCAGGTCCACAACCAACTTTCTGTGTGAGGTGTGGCTCTGCAACATCAATAAGGTCCTTACTCCTTGGAGGGAATAGGTAAAATATTCACTCCGAACAAAAACTGCCCTTTGCAACAGACACCAGAAAGCCTGTCTGGAGAGGTACAATTGCTTTTCCATTGTACTGCAGCAAATGCTGCATAACTAATTCCTATAAATCTGCTGCAAAATAGAAGATTAAATCCATTTATGAATTACTCGTCACAGTTGGAAACCCTTTTGACTGTCACTTAGCCGTTTTTTTTATGGTTGACCTTTGAAATTCTCTATAAAGATTTTAAACAAATCTTTACAAGGACACAGAGGTGGAAATTACTTCAGCTGCTGTGTGTTGGTGACATTTTTTTTGAGCACATTTATGGCTTCATTATAACGATGAAGACAATATTATCATAAATATCACTTCAATCTAGGATTTTGGAACCTTTTAAATTCTTGTCTTACGGCTAGAGTATTGGCTGTTGGAAACATAGTTTTTTTTAGGTTACTTCAGGTTATGGGGGCATCACTGGCAATTTTTTTCTCATCCCTTATTGCCCCTTGAACTGAATGGCTTGCTCGGCTATTTTAGAGGACAATTGAAAGTGGAGGAGTAAACTACTGCAGATACTGGAATCTGTGTTGATAACAACAAAGGCTGGAGATCACAGCACACCATCCATGGAGAGAGAGCAAACTAACATTTCAAGTCTTGTTGAGCAGTCATCTAGACTCAGAACATTAGCTTGCTGTCTGACCTGCTGTGACTTCCAGCATTTGTTGTTTTCAACACACATTGCTATGGATTTGGAGCCACACATAGGCTGGACAAGGTAAAGGATGGCAGATTTCCCTTCCCTAAAGGGTATTGGTGAATCCATAGTTATGGGTTTTTACAGTAATCAATCATAGTTTCACAGTGGTCCTTACTGAGACTTAATTTATATTCCACATTTACTAATTGAATTTAATTTCCACCAGCTGCCACGGTGAGACCTGAATCCATGGTCTCAGCTTGATCTAGTGATGCTACCACAAGGCCACTGTCTCTCCAGCACAGAAAGAGGCCGTTCAGCCCATCCTGTCTGCAGTGGTTCTTTTAATAAGCACTTTACTTAACGCCATCCTCCAGTCTTTGTCCTGTGTTCCTTTTCAAATAAAACTTTAAATCCATTCTGAAGACATCGATTGATCTTTTCTCCAGCACACTCGCATCCAGTCTCTAATCACCGCATGTAAAAGCTATCACTTTTGCTAATTACTTTGCATCAGTCATCCTTTGGTTTCATTCCTTCCATGAGTGTAATTGACATCTTCTTATCTACTCTGTCCAGACCCTGAATGGTTTTGAATATCTCTCTCAGATCTCCTCTCAGCATTGCATTCACCAAAGGGAACACTCCTAACTTCTCAATCTACCTTCATCACTGGATTTTTCCTCATCCCTGGAACCCTTGTGGTCAATGTCATCTGCACCCAATGTATAGCCAATGCTGTAGCCAATCTGTATCCAATGCACAGCTGCCTCACGGCACCAGATACCCAGGTTCAATTCCAGCCTCGGATGACTGTCTGTTTGGAGTTTGCACATTCTCCCTAAAGTACACAGCTTATGAGGCCTTGATATTTTTTTAAAGTTGGAACAATAGAAGCAGCCTGAATGTGGTGTCAAGCTCCCACAAAACCAGGATCTTTAGTGTAACAGTCAGTCACAGTTGTTGGGGTCTTGAGGCTGGACATGGAAGCTCATTTTCCTCCCTCTGTTACAGATAAAGGTTGGGATTCTCTTCCTGCTGCTGGAATTGTATGTGAGAAAATCTATTTTACTAACTTTGTATTTGCCAAACATGTGCTTTGGGGATGTTGCTATATTGGAACAAATAATGAGTAGTTAATTACTTTGTTAAGTATTTCAATTGAGTTATAGTTAAGTCAATTCTTCTCGTTTAGTTTTATTTTGTCCATATTTTAACTATACTGTATGAATAAATTGTGTTTTGCATTTGTTTGATCAATCAAACTGCACCTGGAAGGCAATGCCTGGCACCTGCCTTTATAATAAGAGAAAGTTAGGACCTGGGCTATCTCCTTGACATTTTTTGAAGGGGTTTGGTTTGGTCCATAAAACAAGGCATTGGATGCATTGAAGAAGGGCTAATGCCCGAAATGTCGATTCTCCTGTTCCCTAGATGCTGCCTGACCTGCTGCGCTTTTCCAGCAACACATTTCCATCATCTGCAATACTCCAACTCAAGTCAAATTAGTGTCTCATATGAGCTGAACACAATCTATTTGCTCTTGTAGTCTACATCTTGTTAATAAAATCTAAGATACTGTCTGCTTTCTTAACTGTGGTCCAAACCTGTCTAATCAAATGTAATGACTCATGGATTTACAAACTCAAGTCTTTCTGCCACTGCACCCCCTTTTAAAATTATTTCCATTATTTCATATTATTTCTTCCTACTAAAATGCATCACTTCACATTAACTTGCCTCCTTCATGCCCTTCTGCCAACTTGTCTATGAACTTTTGGAGTTTAACACTATCCTCCTCACAGTTTACAAAACTTCCACGTTTTGTACCATTTTGCAAATTTTCACATTGTGCCCAAGACACCAAGAACCAGGCCATGAATATATGTCAGGAAAAGCAAGGGTCCCAGGGGAACTCCACCACAAATCTTCCACTACCGCAATGAATATCCATTAACTACTATTCTTTGTTTCTTGTAACTCAAGTAATTCTGCATTCATGTTGCTACTGTCCCTTTTATTTCTTGAGCTATAACTTTGCTCATGAGTTTACTATGTGGCCTTTTGGAAAGTTCATATACACCACATTTAATGGCACTGCTCTCATCAACATTCTTGATTTCCTCTTTGAAAAGCTCCAATTATAGTTAAAAATGATTTTCTCTTACAAAATTAATGCAGCCTTTCCTTAATGTATCTTTGTCTATGTAGCTATTAATTTTGTCTCAAAGGTTTCTCCACTCAAAGACAAACTGATTGGCCTGTAGATGCAGGACTTTACAGACATATACAAGGGTATAATATTTATAATTCTCCAGCAAAACAGAAATTGCTGAAAAGCTCAACAATTGTGGAGAGAACACAGAATTAACACTTCAGATCCAGTGACCCTTCTAATAGAATGGAATTCCTACAGCGTGGAAACAGACCATTCAGTCATTGAGTTCAAACCAACGCTCTGAAAAGCATTCCACCCAGACTTACTCCACTGCCCTTTCCCTTTAACCCTGCATTTACCATAGCTAATCCATCTCATCTAAACATCCCTGGACACTATAGGCAATTTAGTGTGGTCAATCGCCTAACCTGCACATCTTTGCACTGTGGGAGGAAACCAGAGCACCTGGAAGAAACCCATGCAGACACGGGGAGAATGTGAAAACTCCCTACAGACAGTAGCCCAAGAGTGGAAATGACCCTAGGTCCCTGGCACTGTAAGGCAACAGCAATAACCATTGAGCCACCATGCCGCCCTCCAATGAACTCCAGTTGGCTATGGCTCCAGTATATTTGGGCCAGATCCATTTTTACCCCAATGAAGTTGGCTTTCCCCAAGTTTATTATTCTGACTATAGATTGTTCAATGGCCTTTTCCTAAACTATATGATACAATAATCGTTGCTTCCTTAATGCTCTCTACTGACATCGATCTATTTGGTTCACTTTATTTCCAAGAGCAGCAGCACTTTCTTTTCTTATTGGTTTTGGGCTCATAGGTCTGAAGAAAATTTTGTTGAACACACTCTCAGAACTTTACCCCTCTCTACCCTTTCTATTCAGTTCATTGAAGTGCCCCATTATGATTGCTGTAAAACATTTCCATCTTCTGTAATTTCCTTGCAAATTTGTTACCCTACATCCTTCTGATTAGTTGGAGACCTAGAGACCACAGCAAGCAAAGTAATTACAGCTTCTCTGTTCCTTAGCTCTCGCAAATTGACTCTGTCCTTGACTCCTTTGAGACATTCCCTTTCTCCAGCACTACAGTGCTTTGCTGAATCAATGCTAACTCCTCTCCCCATTTTCTTTCTTTCCTATCTCTCTGGAACACCCTGTATTCAGGAATAGTTAACACCTAATCCTACCCTCAGCATCATAATTCCACACGGCATAATTCCAGTCTGTCAGTAACTCACCAATCATATTTACCACACACACTCTGTGTATTCACATACATGCACAGTAACCCTAATTTTGACATTCTTTCTGAATACCACTTATTAATATTCTATTCCCTATTCTGGAGCTGCCCACCTTGCCCAATATTCTCTGCACCTTGGTATTCCTCAATGATATTATCTCTTAATTCGCAAAACTCTGCCAATTTAATTTAAATCCTCCCCAGTAGCAAAAGCAAAATGTTCTGCAATGAACTTTATCTCAGTTCTGTTCAAGAGCAAATCATTTGCCTCATATATGACCTGTCTTCCCTGGCAGGTCCCAATGTTCCTCCTACACCATCTTTTCACCAAACATTGACCTGCTTTGTCCTTCTGTTTCGAGACTCATTTGTGCCTGGCTTCAGGACTAATGCAGAGTTTACTGCTGTTTACTTATTTTTTACCTAGCTCCCTAATTTCTAACTGCAGGATCACTCCCTCACATTGGTTCCAACATTGACCACAACTGTTGGCTGCTTGCTCTCTTCACTCACTGTACTCTTAGTTATTCAGTGACATCCTTACCCTGTGTAGATAAAAATATTGTTCTGGATTCACAGAAATGCCTCTCTATTCCTGTAATTAATGAACCACCTAACACTATTGTTCTTCTAGTCTTCATTGTACACCCCACCCCCCAGTCCCTGTAGACTGGAGCCTTTTCTGATGCCATAGACCTAGCTATGGCTGCACTCCCCATATGAACCAATACTCTGAACAATATTCAGAACCGTATATCGGAAATTTACTGTATTATCGTAATGTCAAAGGAGTCAATTGAGGTTGCGAGTGAGAAGGCTCTCTGCTAAGACGTTTTATTTAAGACAAAGTTGCATTATTATTCAAGTGACTTATGCTGAAGATTAAGTATAACAGTGATGTGTATACACCCTGCATTAAAGTTTCTATAACTTAGTATGTGTTTTACATTGATTAGTGGACATTTTGATCGATCGGAGTATTTGATCAACCAGCACACTCCTGGTACCATTGGTGCTAATTAATCTAAGTTTTTATGGATCTCTTTTCCTGGTGGTCACCCATTCCCTGTCTCCCAACGTACCCTTAACCAGTGAGGTGACCACATCTGTAAACATGCTCTGTACACAGCTCTCAACCTCACTGATGGGTCACAGTGATGCCTACTGTTGCTCACATTTTGAATGCTGGAGCTCAAGCAGTTGCAACTGATGCCATTTCCAGCACCAGCTGCTACCCAGGATGTGGAAGAATCCTAGAATTCAGCTGCACGCTCAAAACTGAATTCTCTGCCAAATGTTGAGTGTGGAATGTTCTGAGACAGTCTATGAGCAAAGTTCTAGCAATCCAAAACCAGTACTTCCCCACATTTCTGAAAATCCACTGGTGGCAACTGAAATCTAAGGATCTGGGGTAGATCATTTGGGACTGTGATAAGGGAACATTTCTTCAGTCAGAGGGTGGTCAACCTGTGGAATCCACCTCACAGTGTAGAGTGGCTGTGGAGTCCGGGTCACTGAGAATATTCAGCAGTTGCGCTGCTGCCTCACAGCACCAGGGACCCAGGTTTAATTCCACCATCGGGTGACTGTCTCCGTGGAGTTTGCATGTTCTCCTTGTGTCTGTGCAGGTTTGCTCCGGGTGCTCTGGTTTCCTTTCATTGTCCAAAGATGTGCAGGTTAGGTGGATTGGCCATAGGAAATGCCAGATTTTAGAGTGGGTGGGATACTCTTCGGAGGGTCAGTATGCTTGATGGGCCTTATACACTGTAGGGATTCCATGGTTCTAAAGAGGTTGATAAATGTTTCAATATTAGATGCCTCCGGGAGTTTTGAGTGAGCTGGGAAAATGGTGTTGACATTGAGAATCAGCCACTATCATTTTGAATGGTCTCCTCTTACTCCTATGTTTCTTTGTTTCCATGCTTCAAAGAGTCACGTGGCATAGAGTCTTGAAAAAGTTTGAACCCGTAAGGAGACGTAAGTATTAAAGAGTGTCTTAAAGGAAATCCCCCATGATAAAACAATTTACAACTGCTTCTTATTTTCTGGAGAAGATTGCAACTATAGTTTAAATGCAAATGCAATTTTATAGGAAGCATTCAGAGGATTTTACAGCAATGAATAATTGTGTTGAATGTTCGCAGGGGCATCAGCGATAACATTTACCAATTGATGACGTCTTCATATTGATCACCTGACTTCTCATTCTGTTTATAATCTCAGCCAATTAGAGGATGTCAATCATGGTGTTATGAAAGGTCTCAAGGTGGTATGATGGTGGAGCATGAGTTAAAGTCCAATGGTATAGGCAAGCCCAAGGCAAACCTACCAGATAATGTTCAAACATTTTTATTCCAGTCATGCAAGGTCTGAAATGTCAAAAGAAGACCTCCTTCGGTATCAAAACCTTCCAAGATCACTGCATGCCTAAAATTCTAACCTCCTGACTATCTCTGATTTTTATTTCTCCACATCTTGGTCCAAGGCTCTGCAATTCCCTCCGAAAATCTCTGTTTCTCTACCTTTCTCAATCCTTCTTTCAGACACTCCTTAATACTTATGTCTTTGACCAAATGTCTCCTTAAGGGGTTCAAACTCAGATAGTGTTTGCAATTGCTCTTGTGAAGCAACTTGTATTATCCTATGAGCCACAAAAACAATAAATTTTCATGAATCTAATTGATACCTTCCATTTTATTCTTATTTAATGTCTTGTTGGTTGTTTACCAACTAAATTGGAAGCACATGAATTTCCCACCTGTTGACTCAAATTTGCCTTAGCAATATCTATCACAAGGTCATATTTACAGATTTGGTTATGAAACATCAATTAAAAGAATAAAATTGCCCAATTTTCCATGTGACTTAGGTATGACTTGAAGCTCAGTAAAATATAAGTTTTACAAGTTGTTTATAAAACAAAGGGCTGAAAATGTGTTGCTGGAACAGCGCAGCAGGTCAGGCAGCATCAGGGAACAGGAGAATTGACGTTTCGGGCATAAGCCCTTCTTCAGTCCTGAAGAAGGGCTTATGCCCGAAACGTCAATCATCCTGTTCCCTGGATGCTGCCTGACCTGCTGCGCTGTTCCAGCAACACATTTTCAGCTCTGATCTCCAGCATCTGCAGACCTCACTTTCTCCTATAAAACAAAGGACTCATGTTTCTCATACGTGAATTGCAAATAAAATGTATAGTAACACATTAACAAGAACATGATATTTTAACAAGCATAGAAACATTGCAAACCCTTCATACAGATGTTAGAATCCACAGCCGGGGTGTTAATGTGCACGATGGATTGTTATAAAGGCTCAGAATTTGCAGGAATGAACTTCAATTTCCACAAGACTAATGACAAACTGTTCAACAACTTGTGGTTATGTCCAGCTCACTAAACATCCCTTCCTTGCCATAATAGCTGGACCATTTATTAATAATAGCATGCAGCAATAAACTCATCGCTGTTGCCCCTGCAATTTCAGGATCACTATCGCATTATGATTAATTATATGGTTGTATTTTTTTCAAAAATAAAAATCTTCCCTTTCAAAACTGTTGGCTCAAGGTCATCAACATCTGGTACCTTTTTAAAACTATTCAACTTTGGAATGTGGGCTTCACAGCTTATTCCAGACAATGTATCACTGGATATTGGTTAGAAGCAGATGAAAAACAGCCAGTCCTTTCTTTTCTCTCCTCCTTTAGTGTGTGTGGAAGAGAGAAAGAGAGAGATGCAGCCATATAAAGTATTTTCATCCTGGGGTTTCTTGGCTCAGTGAACAACACTTATGGGATAGGAATCTGATGTTTATCCCGTCCTACATGTGACTCCAAATCCCCAGCAATGTGGTTGTTGCTTCACTGCTCTATGAAGTGGTCTAACTCAGTTCAAGGTCAATTAGGGATGAGCAATGAATGTCGGCCTTGCCAGAGGTCTCCAATTCTCATGCAATATAAAACATTTAAACCCCCCTTGACATTCTTCGCTCTAAGAACCATCCCAGGGTCTCCAGTCTCTACAAATAACTGAAACTCTCATCATTGGTATTATTCTGATGAATCCCAGCTACATCTTCTCTAAAGCCTTGACATCCAATACTCCAACAGAGGTCTAACCATTCATTGTTAATAGTTTACCATAAATTCCATACATTGGAATCTATTCCTCTATTTGTCAAGCTGTGGATTTTGTTTTTGAACAGCCTTGTCAACTTTGTGGCTTTGCCAATACACACAGATATTCTAATACACACACATTGCCCATCTCTCTCTCACACACACACACACACATACACACACACACTCAACCTACCTCTCTCACTCACTCTCACACACATTACCTATCTCTCTCTCACACATACACACACACACAACCTATCTCTCTCACACATTCTCTCACACACATTATCTATCTATCTCTTTCAACACTCACACACACACACAGAGTGACACACCTACACACAAAGACCTTACTCCTGTCAAAGGATCCAGCATACCTGAATGAACAAATGAATGATTTGATTGTCACATGTATTTCATAGTAAGAACACAAAAAAAACATGAAAAGCTTTCAATAGTCACCAGGATTTGGCAACATTTTGAATAATTTAAGAATAAGGGACAAATGGAAAGAAAAGTTGAATCAGCTTATCACCATCAACGATGCCTGCACTATCATTCCTCCTCCATTGTTTCGCAGCTTTCTACACTGGACTAAACCAGCTTTGAAATCGCTGATCCTCAGACACTATCTTTTGCTGCTAGGCCAATACTCCACTGCCGCTGCCCGCGTTGGACCAACCAACATTCGAGTCGTATCTCCGGCTGCTGGGCCCACCTTATCGATGTCACCGTGATGCCCCTCCGCCATCACTTCACTGCATTTGCAATAATCACACTTTCTTTAGAGTTCACTTTCAGCAAGCAGTGATTATAATCCTGACTCTCTGTCATTTCTCTGATTACACAGAATAGCTTGACAGGGTTTAGTGCAGTGACATATAACATGTGAATTTTGAGCAGTGAAGGTAGATCAAGTTTAACAAAATGTAAAGAGAATTTGTAAAGAGAAAATGGGGCAGAGGTTTCTTTCCCCAGTGCTCATTAAGACAGTGACTGGCAGGGCAAAAGAAATGCAGGTTTGATATCCAATCTGTGCTGTGTATTTATTTTACATAACGTGTCTTTGACCAATAGTCTACAAATCTGCCTGTGTTCTCTCTCTGACACTCCAGTTGAAAATGTGCATGTTTAGACTTCAGGTGAGAACAGGACAGGTTCAATAATGATACAGCCCGTAGTCCTGTAATGATACAGCCTGTAGTCCTGCAGCCTGATGACACACTATTCACAGAGGGCAGAGTGGGAATATTCCAGGCCCCATTTGATATAACAGGAATGTACACTCATAGGCATGGTCATAGTCAGTCAGGCTGCTGTCCACAGTTAGGAGACTGAGTCCAGGAACTTAATGCCTGGTCAGAGGTACGTGCTGAACATGGGGAATGATGTTGTATGTTGTACACTAGAGTGTCCATGTATCTTTAAAGCTACTGAGTACATTTTGTACAAATTAAATGTTTCATTTGATCTCATGGCCTGTATCATTTAACTGGTGATTGTAAACATCAAATTCCCTCAATCTGTTTTTATTGTTTATACAGTTGAATAATTGAAAGGCCAGGTTCTGAGCAACACCTTACATATTATAGGTGTTACCTTCCCCAAAGTGGAGAGTATATACCCTCAAAGGTAAGATTTAGGAATTTTCAAAGGGTCTTGAGGATCTTCTCCTCTGCCAATGTCTCACCCCAAAGCACACCCTCCCTGATGATTATTGTCTCATGGATGCTGCCAATTCTCTGACTCTCTGACTCAGGTATACCATTTACAAGGTATCACATCTAGCCTTGGTATCATGGGCAGAGTTCAGTTAATGCAATTGGATAAGAGCCCTCAACCAATCAAGGGTAACCTTGGGGATCCAGTAATAGTTAAATTCATGAAAGGTAGGAGTCACAAACCATAAATTTACAAAATCCAGTCACCTCCCTCTCCCACTAACACCACCCCCCATCCTTAATGTTCCTGCCTTCTGCACTGATTATGAGTAATGTATCAGACCCTGAATGGACTTGAACTTACAGGGTGGAGGCTAAATGGATCCCTTTGCATGAAAAACTAGAACAAGGGACCCAGTTTAAAAGTAAGGGAGTGTCTTTTTTAAGACAAATATGAGGAGGAAGTTTTATGTCTCATTCGGTTGTGAGACCCTATAATTCTCTTCCCCAAAAAGCAGTGGAGGTTGGGCCATTGATTCCTTTGAAAGCAGAGGTCGATAAATTCTTGAGTAACAAGGAGATCAATGGTCATTGGGGATAGACGGGAATGTAGAGTTAAGGTCTGCCATTAGCATATTGATTGATAGAACAGGCTTTGTGGGCTGAATGGCCTACTCCTGTTCCTAATTTGTATGTTCCTAAGGAAAGGATGCAAGTCTCCGTTGGATGACATCCATTTGTTCTCTGGCTCGAAACAGTCGGGAAGATCTATTTAAATGTTACTGCCATGAGAGGGAGATGGGTTACTGTTTTCAGCAATAGGAAAGTCAATAGATGTTCCTATTGGAAAAGGTATGGGGAGTGTCATTTGGTGGGTATCAGTGAGGGCAGGCTGTTGCAATTTCTGGTGTGGAGGCTCACGTTACAGTCTGAGATTGTAATGTTCTACTGTGCAGAATATTTCAACCACATACTGTAACTGTTAGAATCATGTTCACCATGTTAGCATAGTATTTTTAAAGCTTGTAATTGCCATGGCCTATTAATAATTATTTCCCAAGTCCTGGAAATTTATAAGATGACTGTACTCAAGGGAAGGATCATGAGTCAAGACAATTCAGTCTGAAACATTAGGTAGGAGCCCACACCTCTTTATATTGCAGTGTTGCATGATACTTCTCTTTTGCTTCCTCTCCATCTCTGCACCACATTGAAGGCAGCAAGGAACCCACAATCTCCATCTAGTCTCTCCCATTTCCTTATGTTACAACAATGCAGCAAAACTCAGGTTTCTTATGAATATTTTGAACTTTTAATGACATGATTTATAAAAGAGGAAATACAGCCCAAAGATGATTGTGGATGTATATTCAGTGACTGTCTGGCAAAGCCGTAGTGCTAGTTTGGGATTAGTGTGCTGTGAAGGGCATCGCTTGATGATAGCCTTTAGACACCCCTGTGCTGCAGGTAAGGAATGTAAATCTCCTCTCTCCAAGGGCTGAAAATCAGACCAACCAATGAAGCCACCAGCAGGAAGGAAACAGAGCAAAAGCTATTAGCTAACTGTAGAGTCAAAAATCTTTAAATCAACTGCTTAAGTGTGAATGTCAGTATTACTGCTATCATCTAACTTAAAAATTACAATATTCTACCATCTGAGACTGATTAATATATCTTTTTAACTCATATCCTTTTACTCAATCGACATTTCTAATCTGTGTGTGCCTATGTCATAAATTATTATCTTTTCATGTGTTTAGCAGCTATCAAGCTCACCTTTCCTCGAATACAAGAAAGTCTCATTAATTGGCTGTTTCTAAACCATTCCAATTGGGGAAAAGTATACTTGACGGAAAGGATTCGTTTTTAATTAAAATTGTTGCAACCAAGCAAAAGTCGGGTTGGATTAAGAAGGGGAGTTAATTTCATCAGTCTTCACTTTGGAACCTCACCATTTGAGGGCATTCCATCTAGAATTGTAATGAATTGGAAACCTCATGTGGGGACAGGCTGTATTTCATTAGTCTGCCATTGAGAGCTGTGTCTTCAGCTGCCCATATCTGTACTCCTTCCCAACACCCCTCTACTTCTCCCTCCACTTTTCAGGCACTTATTAAATCCTTTGCATTTTGCCACTTGCGCTGACATCTTCTGGCATTGCCCAATGTTGACTTTTTGTCGGCTAAGTGGGATTTGGGGCGTTAAATGAAAGGTGTAAGCATTTTACCATTTCTGGCTTTTACAGCCTAATTAAATTCCCTGCAGTGTGGGAACAGGCCGTTCAGCCCAACAAGTTCACACCAACCATCCAAAGAGTACCACACCCAGACCCATTTCTATACATTTGCCCCTGACTAATAACCTACACGCTGGGCAATTTAGCATAGCCAATTCAACTGACCTGCACATCTTTGGGTTGTGGGAGGAAACCAGAGCACCCAGAGGAAACCCACGCAGACATAGGGAGAATGTGCAAACTCCACACAGACAGTCTCCCCAAGGCAGGAATTGAACCCGGGTCCCTGGCACTGTGAGGCAGCACTGCTAACCACTGAGCCACCGTGCCACCCTGCCACCCCACTAACCTAACATGAATATACTGGTGTTGTAAAGTTGCATTCATGACCTGTCAGAAACATCAAGAGTCAACTACATAAGTTTATATGTTGAGTTTTCTATGGTTGTCAAATCTACCCTGCAGTATGTCCAGGGATGATTAGAGACTTGGTCAGTAAGACATCATATACACTGACAGGCAGAGAGGAGGGAACATTAATCAATATTTTGTACCAGCTAGAATTGGGTGATCCTGACTGACAAATCAATTCCCTATTGATTTTATCAGAGATCTCAGCAGGTTGTAGGACTGAAGTAAGTGTCAAAAACACAGAGAAGTGAAGCTATTGAAGGATTTAAACTCGAGTAAAGATTTAAGATGTTAGGTTTTCAGGGAGCAGACACCAGAGACCACAGAGGGCAGCTTGGACATCCATGGATTGCAACTAAACAGGGCTACCTCATTCAACATTCAGATACACCATCAATAATAATCATATCAATATGAACAAAGGATGATTGGCTTTTGGGGATATGCACATCATTAAGTAGTCAACACCTTGAATAACAAAGTTACTGTGAGCGAGATCAAAAAATAAATTGAATAGGCAAATTGTAGAATTGTCATTTTACTTTCAGTCAGTAAGGTCAAAGTTCGAGGTGTCAGAATAAGAAATTTCTTAATATTGAATACAGTGGGTAGAAAATATCTGATTGGAAGATTAATTAAAAAGCTGTCATCAGTGAAAGTGACTGTGAAGCTGTCAGATTGTTGCTTTAAAAATAATCGAGTTCACTAATATTATTTCAGGAAAGTAAGTCTGCCATCCTGTTCCAGTCTGGCTTATACATGACACCAGTTCCACACCGATTTGTTTGACTCCGAACTGCCGTCTGAACAGGTCCAACAAACACTACTGCTAGACAGTACTTTTGACACATGGACTGTAGCAATGTAAGGTGAAGGCCTATCTCAGAGCACTTGTGGATGGACCATAAATGCCTGTTTTGAAAACAACACTCACATCCCAAATATGATTATATACAAATGATCAATGGCCACTTATTTGCCAAAATGTTTTTCACAGCTCACCTTTTTCAAATTGTTATCTTTTGTCCCCACCCATTATGTGAAGGGATAATTGGAAACAATTACGAGTGAACCATCAAAGTGAATGATCAGGTGGTGTCATATACTGTTGGAAGCAAAGATCAAACTCCTCTAAATTTCATTGTAGCCTTGAAGTTGCTTCTAAACACTTCAGTTTTATTATATTGACATGTAAATGACTTCAATTCAACTGGCAGTTTAAAAAAAATGTTACCAGAAGTTACCTATCCCAATTGCGAAGTCAATAAAATTGAGCTCTAGAATGAGAGCTTGATTGATAATAGCAAGTGGAAATCGCTGGGTTTAATATTTTACAGCATTTAATATAACCATAATTTTTTTTACAGTACTTCACAATTGTTCATTGTGTGTTTGTAAAGGACAAACTGCTTTGTCATAGAGACTCAGGTGGCAATAGCACAGGATCCCAGGGATTCATATTCACACATTTCTGAAGGTGACGGGATGGTTTGATGAAGGGCTTAAGGAAAGGTTTACGATAAGCTTTGCAAATGAAAGGCACTGAGTAAGGGAAATCATACTCAATGTTTACAAATCTCTAATTGGGTATCAGCTAGGGTATTGTATCCAATTCTGGACACTGCGCTTTGGGAAGGGTATCATCACCTTAGAAAAGGTGGAATATCAGGATATTATCAGAAATAAGGGACTTTAGAATTGAGAAATTGAAAAACCTGAGATTCCTCTCATTAAAGAATGCAAGGTTAAATGAGGTTTTTGAGGGATATCTAACACTGTTCTGAGCTTTGAACATTATTGCTGGTCAGGTCTGGGAAATACCACTTGTAGTGGGTTTGGGTGGGGGGGTGAGCTGATGGTGAGGCTGCAAGGGCTGGAGTCAAGAACAGAAGACCCTGTAAGGTGTGAGGAGAGGAGGGCACTACAAGGGGTATGAAGGGATATTGGAAAGCTGCAAAGGGTGTAAGAAAAAGGAGTCTACAAGGCAGAGGAGAGAAGATGGCTGGATAGTGGTAGGTGGAAGAGAAGGCTATAAAGGAGAGAGAAGTTATGGAGAGATTTTATTGAGTAAGATGTAAGAATCTATTTCTACTGGCAAGTAGCTATCATAAATTTCAATTGCTGGAAGTAATAAAGGGGAAGTTTTTTTTATTCAAAGGATTGTCAAGCTTTGGAATGCATGGGGGAAGCAGACTCTGCAGGAACTTTCAAAAGACAGTTGGACAGACATTTGAAGGGGTCTTGTTTGCAGGGTTATAGAAAAATTGCTGGACTGTGGGATTAAATGGGGTAACTCTTTCAAAGGCGAAAGTGAGGACTGCAGAGCTGGAGATCAGAGTCAAGATTAGAGTGGTGCTCGAAACACATGGCAGCTGATTGACTGTCATTTTGCTGATGGGTCAGATGATATTAACTCAAAACAGGGAAAACTGGTGAGAATCAATATGAGGAAACAATGGAATCAAGGATTAGGAATGTTTGGCAGAATAAAAATTTGCATACAGTGCAAATGGATGCTGCCTGACCTGCTGCGCTTTTCCAGCAACACATTTTCAGCTGTAGTAGCTCACAGCCATATATTCAAGGGCAATTAGGGATTGCTAATAAATACTGGACTTAACAGCAGAATTTAAGAACAATTTTTTAAAATTGCAGTGATGATTGTGACAAAAATGGCACATGGACCTACTCATTTTAGGTAAAACAATATTTGCCAACAACATTTGTATGCTAACCATCTCACCTTCAAATCCACTTTGTGTTATTCTTAGTACTGTAATTAGAAAACTGCAGCTTTCATCCTGCTTTAGTTGCCAAGAAACATCCTTTCTATTGAGGGCAGTCCAAACCAGTTCTTAAAATGGTTCACTGGACCCAAAATGTTAACTCTGCTCTCTCTCCACAGATGCGGGCAGACATGCTGAGATTTTTCAGCAATTTCTGTTTTTGTTTTGGTCAAAACCTTAGCCTTGGCAAATTGTGGCTACTTTCTTTTATGACTGGCATGAGGTTATGAGATCTCTTCAAAGCTTTATTGAGACCCTTTGGACGAAGCACACTCTCAGTTTTCCAGGTTCTTTTGCTGCAACCATTCTGCTAAATTGTCACTTTCTTACTTCATCCCTTTTTTAACATTACTTGTATTTTGTCTTTAAGACTCGATATTCACCAGGAAGACATTCAAAACCTGCAAATACACCTTTGCAGCCTTTTGGGATCAGAATGGCAGACAACAGCTTAGTGACCTATGAAGTGTTACAAATCTCTCCTGGCATTTTATGGTCATTGTTTCACCTGAGATGAGTTGATTTTGTTTAACATCCACTCTCTGGAACTCCAGATTTTCATTCTTCCCATTGCGTTGGGCTCTCAGTCTAATTTGCCTTCTTGGCCTGAGTATCATTCCAACATGTAGTCTCAATCTTATTTGAATGGACTTTACTTCTGGGTTTTATCCCGAGCCATCTTACACAGGTGTGTGAAGTTGATGATGTTGTATAAAGCACCAGTGTCTATCTGATTATTCATGTTCACTTAATGCTCTCTTACTGCAGTTAGCATGCTAACAGTTGTAAGCCATTTAACACCTTTAAACCCAACGACACCAACCTGTTATATAATGTGGAATGAGTCATCAGAATCATCACCTGGCATCTCTCCAGCAGCCATCATTATAAGCTTGTTTTGCTTCTTTTCAGCTCGGCACTTATGTGCAAACTGATGTAGCTTGTTGCAGACGGAGCACTGCTCTCCCCAAACTGAGCATGCTTCTTTTCTTTATGTGATATCCTCCACAAGAATTACTTCTTCCCTCTGGCCTTGGCCTTTCTGCTGGTCCTTGCAAAATCTCACTGCTCTGACTTACCTGGTCTTTACTGAAATCCAGGCTGCTACACTTCTCCCACCACTGAGTAAAGGTCACAACTTTTCTACACTCAGGTTTTAGTTTTGCCTTTGAGAATGCAAAAACTTTGTCATTCTGTCTCAAATCACACATCGTTTCCACAGCAGCAGGGAGTGGAAAAAAGCACAATTTCAAATCACGCAGAAATTTAAAAATTGCAAATGACATTTTTTTAACTTCCTCCTTGCTTTTTTTTATATAACTGGCTCTTTCACAGATCTGAAGATCAACATATTTTTACATTGCCACATTCTTGTTGCTATGTGTTTAATGGCTGCCACAAATTGCACACAAAGGTGCTTACATCAGAGGCAGATATCAACTGATCTCTGCAAGTGCCCCAGTACACTCAGTACAATTGTATTTCTCCAAAAAGCAAGAATTACACAAACCTTAAGACCTATCAACCAACAATTGAGATAAATTAGCTATCAATCTGCTTTTTCTGTTGATAAAACATTGTTCTGAAGAACAGCAGACTTTTGCTCCCCCAACTCCTCTGGTACATTCTTCTCTTTGTAGTTCACCTTCCTCCAGCTCTCCTAATTATACATATGTCCACCATGAACTCCTCCTTTAATCTCTACGCTGGGCAACACCTTAACCTCAATAATTTAAGTTTACACTCAAACCCTCCAGTGCTGTTCTCACAAATGAATAGATTCACTTGATCTTATCTTTCACAGCTTTTCTATTCAAAACATTTTGCCCACTGAGGGAACCATCCATGATGTCCTTGTTCATCTCCCTACTTTTCTGCAACTCCTGCTACCATCTATCCACTGGCAAAAATATTATCCCAAATTCCTTAATGCACTCAAATACTTGCCTCCCTCTCCTTTAAGGAGAAAGTGAGGACTGCAGATGCTGGAGATCAGAGCTGAAAATGTGTTGCTGGAAAAGTGCAGCAGGTCAGGCAGCATCCAAGGAGCAGGAGAATCAACGTTTCGGGCATGAGCCCTTCTTCAGGAATGAGGAAAGTGTGCCAAGCAGGCTAAGATAAAAGGTAGGGAGGAGGGACTTGGGGGAGG
>NC_057743.1:33050609-33075563 GCF_004010195.1 Chiloscyllium plagiosum
CCCCACTCCGGCCTATCACCCTCACCTTAACCTCCTTCCACCTATCGCATTTCCAACGCCCCTCCCCCAAGTCCCTCCTCCCTACCTTTTATCTTAGCCTGCTGGACACACTTTCCTCATTCCTGAAGAAGGGCTCATGCCCGAAACGTCGATTCTCCTGCTCCTTGGATGCTGCCTGACCTGCTGCGCTTTTCCAACAACACATTTTCAGCTCCCTCTCCTTTAAACCTGTCCTTTAAGGGGGATGTGATGCCGAGTGGTATTACGGCTAGACTATTAATCCAGAGTAATGCTTAATGTATCTGGCTTTGGTAGTGGAGTTTCAATCCAATTAAAATCCAATTAAGAGTTCTCAAGCTGACCAGGTAAACCATTGTCTCATGTCGTAAAGAAAAAGTCTGCTTCACTGATATCATTTAGGGAAGGAAATCTTCCGTCCTTACCTGGTCTGGCCAAACGTGACATCAAACCCATAGCGACATGGCTGATTCTTAACTGCCCTCTGGGTATTTATGGATTGGCAATATATACCAGTGATGCCCACATCCCGTGAATGAATGAAAAGTACCATAACACCTTGAAAGGAATGGGAATAAGCCCATTTGGCCCCCTGCATCTGAGCTGTAGTTTGATTAGATCATGGCTGATCTATATATTAGTTCCAGCTATTCATCTTGATTCCAAAATCTTTCACACCCTGCTACCCTTGACTGAGGAAAATCTGGCAAACCCAACTCTGAAAATCTAGTTTCAACAACATTTTGGGGAGGCAGTTTCAGATTTTGATTACACTTTTTATGAGGATATGTTTCATGTTTCTCAACCCATTGTTCTTTTGTCTCTTTGACCCATTTCCTATCAAAATACTCACTTTTACCCTCCTGGCTATTTCGCCATCCTCAAAATAAAAAAACTGCTCACTTTAAGTCAGAGGGGATATGAATATGAGAATATTTGTTGCATAATTGTTTGTTATTGATTTTTTTTTAACCATATCCTTCTGCAAAAGTGAGCAGTAGCCTGTCAAAGCCACTGTATCGATAAAAGTCATGATAGTTTTTGGCACAACCAGTCACATGTCCTGCTTGACACAGCTCCTGTATATGGGCAAAATCCATCTTCTCTCCACAGAGTTGTTTTTTTTACACAGTTGATTTTGTAAAGATTAGAGAAAGGTCACACAAAACAGCTCCTGGAAAAAAGTAATAAATGCTCCGTGAGGTAATTAGATTCATGTGAAATGTCAGAACAATAAACTGCAGCCACACATGGTGTTGCGCAGAGCTGCTGAGGCTGTACCTGATATCCACCCAGATCATTTACCTTTGGCCCAAACTGCATGATCAGCTGAGTCACAAAGCCGTGCGAAAATGTTAAATAAACTCGTTGACTCTAGGGTAACTCCTCTGGGCGAGTTTGAGGTGGGCTATGAAGCAGAAGGATTGTTAAAGAGGCAGGGAAAGGTGTTAGGGTGTTTGACATCATCCCTGCTGACAGACATTTTGATACAATCGAGATGACCTCTCCATGTAGCTGAAATCTTAGCATTGGCCACTAGTGGTGATGGCTACTGAGCCATCAATCCCTTCCAATTGTACCACTGAGGTTACTTGGATTTTGGAACTGGTGGTGCACCATTCCCAGTGACCCCCAATCTGTGCATTCTGCTCAATTGTTGGCATTCTCAATTTAAATTGGTCAGATTTAGCAAAGAATTTCGACTGAGAGACTCTTCCCAACAGCCTTCAACCTGGTGACTGACTACAGAAAATCCACTGTTACAGCACTCAGTGTGAAGGACCTGAAGAAAATATCCTGAAAGACCTCAAGATAAATAGCATGGAAGCCAAACAGGACACAAAAACTATGGTCAAGAGGGAATAGAAGAAAATAAGGAAAGATGGGTGAAGTTACAGAGAGACTTAAGTGGAAAATAAACACCAGCAAGGGCTTTGTGCTCCCAAATCTGCATGATTTGGTGTAAGAACATATATAAATTAACATCTGCTCCTTTCTAAACATTCTGTTACGATCAATCAGATAACTTTGTTGCAGGCAAGACTATTAAACAAAGGAGGAAATACAGAAAGGAAGAACTTTTTAAAGAAAATATATGCATGACGTTTTGAGATAAGAGTTACATTTTTCACTTGACTGAAAACGATGATAGCTCTTGTTGCCTCCAGGCCATTTCAGTAATGAGATCAATCAGATAAATCCTCAAGTGGTCCCATTAACTACATTGAGAGTTAGGCGCCACATTGGGCTGTGATACCTTTATTTCCATTTTTTGTTCATTTGAAAATGAAATGAACCTTCCCATGTCCTCCTAGTCTTTGGATGGTGAAAGAATAATAATTGTGCATTGTAGGTTCTAATCTAGAAATTTGATTTATGATAAATAGAAATTGAAGCACATCAATAAAGCTGAAACAACAGGTTTTCATCAAACTGTAATACTTACAAATTACAAAGACTTACATAGAGTTTACAGCACAGAAACAGGCCATTCATCCTCTGTGCTAATATTTCTGATATTTCCCACCCTATGTCATCTCACCTTTTCTTTTCCTCCACAAATATTAGTCACTCATAAAATTAGCAAAAATACATACATCTTGTCTAGAATTTGCAAAACAATTTCAAATTGTCCTCATAAAGCATGTAATATGATTGAATAGACTTAACATTTACGAAATACATATGCATATCCTTCCACTTCTTTCTCTGTGTGTTTATTTAGCTTCTTTCCTATTTGACTATTTGCCTTAGAGCTTGTGGTAGTGAGTTCTATCTTCCAACTACTCTCTGGATAAATTTCCCTCCTGGAATTTTCATTCTCTTTCTTAAATATGTGCCCATCATCAATTGGAAAAGTGCTCCTACTCAATCCTATCCTTTCATAGTATTGAAGACTTTATGAGGTCACTGCGCAGTCTTCTCTATTCTAGATAAAGGGCTCAGAAAAGATTTACAAGGATGTTGTCTGGGTTGGAGGGTTTGAGTTATTGGGAGAGGCTGAATAGGCTGGGGCTGTTTTCCCTGGGGCGTTGGCGACTGAAGGGTGAGCTTATTGAGGTTTATAAAATCATGAGGGACATGGATAGTATAAATAGACAAGGTTTTTTTTCCCCTGGAGTGGGGGAGTCCAGAACTAGAGGGCATACATTTAGAGTGAGAGAAGAAAGATTTAAAAGAGGGCAATTTTTTCACGCAGAGAGTGGTGCGTGTATGGAATGTGCTGTCAAAGGAAGTGGTGGAGGCTGGTACAATTCCAACATTTAAGAGGCATCTGGATGGGTATATGAATAGGGAGGGTTTAGAGGGATATGTGCAAAGTGCTGGCAAATGGGACTAGGTTAGCTTAGGATAAATGGTCAGCATGGATGAGTTGGACTGAAGGGCTTGTTTCTATGCTTTACATCTCTATGACTCCATGACTCTACATGAGCTTTTTGACATTGATAATTATAAGCTCTCAACCTAGGAATTGTTGGCTTAGACAATATTTATTGCCCATCTCAGCTGGTCTTGAGAAGATGATGGTGAACTACTGTTTTGGACAATTATTGAATCTTCTGAGTGTCCTGCATGGAGGCCAGATGGGCATTAAGGGTTCCAAATGTCTAAAGAAAATCTTGCATTTACATAGCACCAGCCAATTACCTCAGATCATCCCAAAGCATTTTGCAACTCATTTAACACTTCTGAATTGTAGTCAATGTTGTAGTATTTTGTCGTATCCTATCCTAAGTTGTGAGGGTTGTGCAAGTGCTTGCCCAGATGTGGGAGTGGTTTTTAACACTTGGCCAGACTTGAGCTTCATCGGGGATTAAGTGCTACTGAAGGTGACAGTGAGAAGGGGAAACCAAGTTTCTTAGAGACAGAAACAGAAATTGCTGGAAAAACTCAGCAGTTCTGGCAGCATCTGTGGAGAGAAAGCAGAGTTAACATTTCAGGTACAGTGACTCTTCTCAAAACTGACCGCAGCGAGGAAAATGGAGTGATAAATAGAGTGATACATCATGGAAACAGACCATCCAGTCCAATTAGTCCACACCGACTATGTTCCCAAACTAAACTAGTCCCACATTCCGACCTTGGACCTATATCCCTCCAAACATTTCCTATTCATGTACTTGTCCAAATGAAAAGGTTGGCATTTATGCTGATGATGGAGTGGGGGCGGGGGGAGGAGTAAATAATAGGTGGAGATGGAATTCAACAGTTGGGCTGATGTAATGGTCAGCCTGGGACAATCAATAGCTGCTAATTGGGACTATTAGGAGCATAAAGGGTTGATTGTGGTAGCAAGCCATGTGGTGAAAAGGCCTGGTGTGCGGGGATTGGGGGAAGGGCATGGGAGAAGGTGCTCAGGCCCCAAAATAATTGAACTCGATATTGAGTCCAGATGGTTGCAGAGTTCCCAAGCGGAAAATGAGATATTATTCTTCCGTCTTTCGCTGAGCTTCACTGGAGCACTGCAGCAAGCCTGAGGCAGACATGTTGGCCAGGGGAGCACAGTGGTGCATTAAAGTGGCAAGCAACAGGAAGCTCAGAGTCATTTTTTCCGATAGAACATGAGCGGTCATCCAGTCTGCGTTTCGTCTCCCCCAAAGTACAGCAGACCACATTGGGAGCAGTGAATCCATTGGACCAGATTGAGTGAAGTACAGGTAATTTGCTGCTTCACCCAGTGGGTGTGCCTGGTGATTTGAATAGTGAGGAGGGAGGAAGTAAATGGAAAGGTTTTATGCCTTCTGCAATTGCAGGGATAGGTGCCTCGGGAGTATGGGGAGATGCTGGGAGTATAAGCGGACAAAGGTGTCCTAGATGGAAAGTCCCTGTGAAAGGCTGACAAGGGCGGGGAAAAGAATGTGTGTCTGATGGTGACAGCCCATTGACACGGTGGAAACGGCGGCCAATGATCCAGGAGACCCTATGGCTGTTGTGGAAGGGAAGAGAAGGGATGAGACCGAGATGGGTCAGACATGGCTGAGGGCCCTATCAACCACAGTGGTGAGGAATCCTACATTGTGGAAGATAGTGGACATTTCGGAGCCCCCCCTTGTATAAGCTGGAATCATTGGAACAGATGCAACAGAAACAGAGAAGCTGGGAGAATAGAATGAAGTCTTTGCAAGAAGCAGAGTGTAAGGTTGTATAGTCCAGGTAACTGCAGGAGTTGGTGGGATTGTAATGGATGTTGGTGGCCAGTCCATTCCCAAAAATGGAAACAAACATGTCAAGAAAGGGAAGGGAGAATTCACACATGGGCCAGATAAAGGTGAGAGTGGGATAGAAATTGGAAGTGAAATTGATAAACTTTTCCAAGTCCAGATAAGAGAGGGAGGCAGCATCGATGATGTAATCTATGTACCAAAGAAAGAGTTATGGGTGGAGACCCAAATAGGAATCGAACAAGGAAATTTCGGAAGTCTTTGGAGAAGCTGTAGGGCTTCTACTTGAAATCAGAGGAGCTGGTCAAGCCAGGAAATTTGAAAGATGAAGTCAAGATGAAAAATAGAGCAAGCAAAAGTAAGATTTGGTTAATGCTGGTTGGCAGATTTGAAGAGCTGAAAGATTTGGAGGAGGAAATACATTAGCAATTCATCCATTGGACTTCAGGAGCACCATACAATCAGGTCACTGAGGTTAATGTGTCATCTTCAAGCATTTGTAAAATGTAGAATGATGCCCTCAACTTGGTGTTAACTACTGAAGCTCTGCATTCTAACATTCCCTTCCCCAACATCTCAGATCCTCTACCCCCTCAGCTATAGTTTTTGAACATCTGTTCTAATAGTTTACATGTCTCAGTGTGAAATTTTATTTGTCACTGTTCCTGTAAAGCACCTTGGATTGTTTGGAATATGTTCTGTGTTACATCATAGAATCTTTACAGTGTAGAATCAGGCCATTCAGGCTATCAACTCTGCACAGACCCTACCAGAAAGAATCTCACCGAGCCCCCTTCTCCATTCCCGTAACCTTGCATTTCCCATGGCTAATCCATCTAACTTGCACATCCTTGAACACTGTAGGCAATTTAGTATGGGCAATCCACCTAAGCAGCACATCTTTGGACTGTAGGAGGAAACTGGAGGACCCGGTGGAAACCCATACAGACATGGGGAGAATGTGCAAATGCTATACAGATAGAGTCACTCAAGGCTGGAATTGAACCCTGGTTCCTGGCGCTGTGGGTCAGCATAAATGCAAGTTATTGCTGTAGTGTGGTTCTGCCCGATGTAGACCTTCCCAGTCTATTTGAAATATTGTTTTAATTAAGTCAGAAGTCACTAGGTTAGAATCCAACAGGTTTATTTGAAATCACATACGTTCAGAGCGCTGCTCCTTTGTCAGGTGAAGTGCAGTCATGTGTCGGTTAGGTGGACTGGCCATGCTAAATTGCCCACAGTGTCCAGGGATGTGCAGGATAGATGGATTAGCCATGAGAAATTCTGGGTTATGGAATGGTGTAGGGGACTGGGTGAGATGCTTATCAGAGGCTCAGTGCAGAGTTGATGGGTTGATTGGCCTCTTTCCACACTGTGGAGCTTCTACGAGATAGTACCTTTAAGAGCAGTGCTTTTCCATATCACTCCCAGATGCCACTGTCCCTTCTCTCTCTCTCTCTCTCTCTCTCTTTCCTTCTAACAGAACTGAAAAAGATTCATACTGGACTCGAAATGTTAACTCTGTTTCACTCCCCACTGATGCTGTCAGACTTACTGAGTTTCTCCAGCATTCTCTGTGTTTGTTTCTACTCCTGTTGCCTTTCAAGCCTTAGCCAATCACCTTAGCTCAGGGTCTTGTCATGATTTGAACCCAGTTTCTGAGGATAGATAGTCAGTGACTCGACTTTGCTTTCTACATGATGGAAACATTAAAGTATCTAGCATTTCATCATTCTAAAGCACTATTTATTTTACTTAAAATCAATGAGTGTGAATCACTCAGGGAATTCCTATTATCCTTAAAATGGCCAGATCTTCCTCAAATGTTTTAGAGTGTCATTTTGGGGTGTTAGGACACAATATTAAGATGGTGAAATTAAAGAATGTTTCCATCATTCAGAAATGTTTTCATTCCACCTTACGCTCCATTTATTCTCTCAGTTTTACTTTTATTTAAAAAGTAATACAGCCGAGTTGGTGGGTGATCTGAACCATTGAATTAGAGTGGAACTCTTGATGGTTATTTTGAGACTGGGGAGAAAAGTGCATTCAATAATTGAAGAATATTTTTAAAACAAAAAGATGCCTATTACATCAGAAATGCAGGGAATTAGGGGAATATCAATGAGCTAAGGTGGAAAGATTGGAAGGTAAATTTCAACCACAGCTGATCAATTATTAATGATATTTAATCCCAGGGAATGGATAACTACATTTCTTTTTTGTTCCAAATCATGTTGAGCAGAATGTATGAGACTTCAACATTAATGCTTCAATCCTCATAATCTCATACATTTTCTCTTGTGATGATGTTGCCAATTACACCATTATATCTTCTACAGCTAATAAACAGACTAGAATGGCATGAATGAGGATGAGAGCTGACCTTAAAGAAGTTTATAAAATCATGAGGGGTATAGATAGGGTGAATAGACAAGGGTTTTTCCCCAGGGTTTGCGAGTCCAAAACTAGAAGGCGTAGGTTTAAGATTTAACAAGGGCCTTACGGGCAACTTTTTTTACACAGAGGGTGGAATGAGCTGCCAGAGGAAGTGGTAGAGGCTGGTGCAATTATGGATGGTTATATGAATGGGCAAGGTTTAGAGGGACATGGGCCAAATGCTGACAAGTAGAACTAGATTAATTTAGGATATCTGGTCAGCATGGACAAGTTGGACTGAAAGGTCTGTTTCCATGCTGTATGACTCTATGACTCAATGACATTTAGAGTTGCACAAATTAGCACGTTCTGTTGGGTCATTATCCAGTGACAAATATTTGTGACGATTGCATGCAATTTGATGTTGTCTGTAACTGAGAACAACATTCCATTGTCTCCAATATATTTCTAAAACTTTTAAACAATAGCTAGATGTACCTGAGTTCGATGCCAGCCAATACTACCTGAAATCTCTGAAACCAGAGGTAGACAAAGTTTGTCACCATGCTTTCATCCATTAAAACTAGCCACATGAGTTCATACCTTCCCGACCTTCCAAATCTAAACTTTTTTCCCTACTTTCCAACTCTTCCATGCACACACTTACATAACGAAGGTAAGTTGACAAGAATCCAGCGTGAGTACAAAAGCAAGTTGCAAGCTGAACAGAAGGGACAGGTAAACTGACAGCCCCGGATCCCCCAACACCTTATACCTCAGAAAACCTGAAGTTGCTGTGGTCACAGCTGTCAAGTGGTCAAGCTGTCAAGTGGCTGAACCAAAACAGGTTCAAATCCAACCAGATTCCACATTCTTTTGCAATTCAAAAGCTCAGGAAGCCTTGAACAAAATTCATCTCCCTGGAAGGAATCGAGGGGTGAACCAGCTCTAGCTAGTCGCTTGCACTTCACTGTCTGCTGGCTCTCTTGGACATTAGTTGTTTCTGAAGCCTGAGCCAAATGATATGCATTTGAGGTATTTGCAACTATCTACGTCTAATAGTTCACATAGTTCCAGACGAAACTGGTTTGCTACAAGTGAGCATCCAATTGGCCCTTGTGGAATGCTTACACGTGTGATTCCAATCAGCATGATTACAATCGTTGCTTGTGTTGCAAATTTTCATTCACATCCAACAGATGACCATGAGTCCTATGGGCATGTCCAAACTGGTTTAAGCCTGAAATCTATTAAGTTTTCAGCATTGCTTATTCCCTGTCATACAGTGTTTTACTCAAATTTTATTACAACACCCCACTTTAGGTTGCAAGTCTCTGGTTAAAGCAAGTCACAGAGTTTAATCAAATGTGAACATTTGGCTTAATACTTCTGAGAAAATTGTAACAAAATTAATGCTAACATTTCTTAAAAACTGAATAACCATGAAAAAAATCAGTACCATATCACTTTCTCCTTTTGTCCTTGATGTATGCTTTAAATCCAGAGGGAGCCATTCATGTTCTTACATCATTGTGTGGACAATGTTTGAATATGCATGGAACATTTTTGCAACTTTTATTCAGTAAGCCTAATTTTTTAGCCAGTCCTCCCACATCAAGAGTGATAACAGTGACAACTCTCACTTCTCTATCACACCTTTGACATATATAGTCACGCTAACCATCACTGAGTGCAATACGGAGGACTCTGCCAGAAACAATATCTTTTGATTAAATCCAAGGCTCCCAACTACCTACTCAGGTGGATGTTAAAACATGGCGCCAATTTGAAGTTCTCTTTGAGATCCTGAGTCCTGACTGATAAAAGCTAACATAGTCCTACAGACCATAGGGCTGCTCTCTCATTAGAGACAGATGACGGGTGGTGGTTTAACCAGAGGGTCACCCACGTCTCAGGTGAAAGGAGAGGTTGAGAAGGAGAATCCTTCACAGTAACGTCAGCCATTGCAGTAATTATGAGTACAGTTGGTTCTGCTGTAACACATATGTTTTTAATGTGAATTGGCTATAACATGATTGAAAAATTTAGATCATTATTTGTAGAACACAAACTTTCCTTTCCTGTACTGTTTCTGGCCTCATTGGTTTAAATGGTGCTACTATTATGCAATTTTCTTATAAGGCGAGTTCACATGGAAAAAGGACTACCACATTATATCAGAACAGACTGTACATTAAGAGTAAGAGAGCAACCTTAAAGATAACAGTAATCACCTTTGTGCTGAAACTCAGGAAGTACAAGAGATACTAAATGAATATTTCACATCAATGTTTACTGTGGAGAAAGAAATGGAGGAGAGAGAACTCAGGGGAAAAAAATTGCAAACAGTTTGCAGAAGAGGAAGTCTTAGAAAATATCAAGGTGGATAAATCTCCAGGACCTGATCTAGTGTATTCCAGGATGTTGTGGGGAGTTAGGAGGAAGTTGCAGGGCCCCTTGCAGAAATATTTGTATCATCAATAACTACAGGCAAGATGACTGGAGATTGGCTAATGTTGTGCCTTTGTTTAAGAAGGAATTAGACTAGATTACTTACAGTGTGGAAACAGGCCCTTCGGCCCAACAAGTCCACACCGACCCTCCGAAGAGCAACCCACCCAGATCCATTCCCCTACATTTACCTTCACCTAGTACTACGGCAATTTAGCATGGCCAGTTCACCTAACCTGCACATCTTTGGACTGTGGGAGTAAACCGGAGCACCTGGAGGAAACCCACGCAGACATGGGGAGAATGTGCAAACTCCACACAGACAGTTGCCTGATGCGGGAATTGAACCCAGGTCTCTGGCGCTGTGAGGCAGCAGTGCTAACCATTGTGCCACTGTGCCCCCCACTAAAGGGAAACCTGGGAACTATAAAAGTTTGGGTCTGACTTTGTTGGTAAGTTGTTGGATGTGATTCTGAAAGATATATTTATATACATTTGGAGAGGCAAGGAGTGATCAGGGAACATCAGACTGGCTTTGTGTGAGGAAAATCATATTTCACAAAGTTGATGGGGATTTTTGAGGAAGTAACCAAGAAGATTGATGAGGACAGAGTGGTAATCGTTGTTTACTTGGACTTTGGTAAAACCTTTGACAAAGTTCCGCATGGTTGACTGATTAGTAAAGTTAGATCACACAGGATTCAGGGTGAGTTTGGCAATTGGATACAAAATTAGCTTAACAGCACTCTGGTGGATGGTTTGTTTTCAGACTGGAGACCTTTGACCAATGGTGTCCCACTGGGATCGGAACTGCATCCACTTTTGTTTGTCATTTATATAAGTGATTTAGATGAGAATATAGAAAGCATTGTTTGTAAGTTTGTGGATGGCACCAAAATTGGTGGTTTATGGGACAGTGAAGAAGGTTATCTAAGATTGCAAAGAGATCTTGATCAATTGGGTCAATGGGCTAAAGAGTGGCAAATGGAATTTAATTCAGATAAATGTGAGATATTGCATTTTGGTAAAACAATCATGGGCAGGACTTAGACAGTTAAAAGAAGGGCCTTGGGTAGTGTTTTAGAACAAAGACCTAGTGGTTCAGGTATATAATTCTTTGAAGTTTGTGTCATACATAGATGGGGTGGTTAAGAAGGCATTTAGCATGCTTGCCTTCATTGCTTAGACCTTTGACTAAAGGAATTGAGGTTGAGGTTGTACAGGACATTGGTGAGGCCTCTTCTGGAGTACTATGTCCAGTTCTGGTTACCCTATTCTAGGAAGGATATTATTAAGCTGGAGAGGATTCAGAAGAGATTTACCAGGATGATCCTGGGAGTGGAGGGTTTGAATTATAAAGACTGACTAGATAAATTAGATTAGATTCCCTACAGTGTGGAAACAGGCTTTTTAGCCCAACAAATCCACACCGACCCTCTGAAGAGTAACCCACCCAGTCCTATTTCCCTCTGACTAATGCACCTAACACTACGAGCAATTTAGCATGGCCAATTCACCTGACCTGCACATCTTTGGACTGTGGGAGGAAACCGGAATACCCGGAGTAAACCCATGTAGACACGGGGAGAATGTGCAAACTCCACACAGTCAGTCGCCTGAGGCCAGAATCGAACCTAGGATCCTGGTGCTGTGAGGCAGCAGTGCTAACCACTGGAACATTTTTCTCTGGAGCGTAGGAGGTCGAGGGGTGAACTTATAGAGGTTTATAAGTTCATGCGGAGTATGGATAAGGTGAATGACAGACGTCTTTCCTAAGATTGGGGTATTTCAAGATTACAGGGCATATTTTTAAGGTGAGAGGTGAAAGTTTTTAAAAAGACATGGGGGCAATTGGTTTACTCATAGCGTGGTTAGTGTGTTGAATCAACTTCCTGATGAAGTGGCAGATGTGGATACAGTTACAACATTTAAAAGGCATTTAGATAAGTAGATGAATCAGAAATGTTTGGAGGGATATGGGCCCAGTGCAGGAAGGTGGGACTAGTTTAGTTTGGGATTATGGTCAGCATGGACTGGTTGGACTGAAGGGTCTGTTTCTGTGCTATATTACTCTATGGCTCGATGATCGCAGCTAGCAAATTTAGTGCAAACTCTGTCGAGTTCACTATCATGGAATCCCTACAGTGTGGAAGCAGGCCATTCAGCCCATCAAATCCTACCCAGACCATCCCCTTACACTATCCCTGTAACCCTGCATTTCCCATGACTAACCCACCTAACCTGCACATCTCTAGACAGTATGGGCAATTCAACATGGCCAATCCACCTAAACTGCACATGGTTGCACTGTGAAAGGAAGTTGGAGCACCCGGAGGAAACTCACACAGACACCGAGAAAATGTGCAAATTCTGCACAGATTGTTGTCTGAGGGTGGAATCGAACCCGGGTCCCTGGCATTGTGATGTCGCAGCACTAACCACTGAGCCACTATGCTGCCCTAAGTTATAAGCAAGTGCAGCTATCTCTGACTGAGTTGACCTCTAAAAGCATTTTTGCGGGGAAGACCGTCCCAAACCAGTTCCTTATCCCATGCAGAATTGCCAACCAGCATCTACACTACAAGATTGACAGCCAGAGATTGGACTCTGCGGGAGATTTTCACTTAGCTGGTAACCTGACTCCAATCTGTCAAGTTAGAACTCTGGCTAAAACTGGTAATGAAAGCAGGGCTCCAGCAGGTTCCCACTCCATTGATTGTATGCCTTGATTTGTTATACTCTGCAGAACAATTCCTAGATAACTCGTAACCACAGCAAACCTGTCGAGGCTTGCATTGGTTCTGATTCTATACAATAAACTCTAGTGTGCCATTGTGTTCAGCTGTATTATTTTATTCATCTTAAATATAATGGGTAAACGTGAACAGCAGAGAGAGGGCTAGAATTGATTCACCATAATGTTACTTGAGGCACATCAAACACTAAAGAAATATTTGTATTCATCATTGCCTTATTCCAGCTTCAGAATTGTTTGCTTAATCATTTTCATTCTTTCATGGGATATGGGCATTTGCATCCCAGAGGCCTTGAACAGAATGGCTTGTTAGGCCGTACCAGAGGATGTTAAGTGTTAACTACATTGCTGTGGGTCTGAAGTCATATATAGGCTATAAAGAGAAACAACTGATCACACATATCATGATATGGAACTCCAGTATGATCATTCCCAAAGTGTTCTGGTCTTCCCTTATAGGCCACAAAAGGATTTCCTTCCTTAAATGTCAATAGTGAATCAGGTTTTTCAGAACAGTACTTGCATGGCCATCATTATTGAGACTAATTTTCAATTCCAGATTTTTATGAATTAATTTAACTAAAATCAACATGAAACTATGTCCCCAGAGGATTTCCTGAGCCTCAGGATCACCAGCCTAAAGATATTGTCCCTACACCCCGGCCCCTCGGTGAATGACACATGGAACTATCACCCTGCAGAAAATCCAATAAACTGATTGTGGTCCACTCCCTTGAACCACTGAACAGGACGAGTCCTAATGAGAACAGCCCAGATCCCCTGACTGATGGCAGTACATCTCTTCAAACACACTAACCCTATCCCTCCTCAACCCCCACCCCACCCACCCAAGTCTGGTCACTGTGGAGCTACAGGACTGACTGTAGCCCCCTCTCCAGACTGCAGAGTCACAAACTCCCAACCAGACACCTGACCGTGGGCAATACCCTGGAACCTGCTCTTGACCTACTCTGCCAGAACCCTCTGACTGATGGCTTCCTCCATGGGCTTTAGGGAGGTCTCCTCCCTATGACTTTGAGACTTGGCTGCTTGCTTGCTGCCCATGCAGTATGCTTGCTGCGTGAGCTGCTGGCCTTATGGTGCAGGTATGAGGCCAGCTGAGTGGCAAGGCAAGCTGCCTGGTTGTGTGACTGCACTAATCGACATGGCAAGGCATGGATGGTGTTAGCACGCAGGTGAGCAAAGGCTAAGAGAGCAAGTGAGCAGCCTTGAGATGCATTCTGGCCCAATGTGTGAGCAGCTCCCTGTCTGTGAGTGCAAACTATCCATATTGCAGCCTTCCAATGTTGGCTGACAGTGCACCCTATAATGCGGGTCTGTGCTTCCAGAATGCCCTATAGTGTATCAGCGACAGTCGAGAAGAGTGGCTAGATGCCAATGTTTATTGTCGAGGGGTACATGGGGCTAGTATTTGAGGATTGTGCCCAGAAGTTCTGTTTAGTGCTACGCAGCACGGAGAGCGTTCAGGATAAATCTCTGATTGCCATACCAAGATTGCCTGGCACATTTGTAAGATAGGATGCTGAATATTAATGAGTTGAGTTAAGCGTTTAAAAAGTAATTTAATAGCAATAAACCTGCTTAATTGATAACTTGCTGAGTGACCTAGTAAAAAACTGGTCACTCACCAAAAGCAGACAGGATAGAGCTAGATTCTCCCAAGTTTGAGATTATTTCTCTGTTTGGATAATGCTTCACAGCCAGACGGTAAAGATGAAAACCTCCTTCAATTAGTCTAAATCTTACTTGTGTAGATTTGACATTTGTCTTTATCAATGCATCATATCCAACAATTACCCAGAAAGATTACTTCATCCAAGAAGCCTCAGAGAGATTCTACAGTTGTCTTAAATAAAACAAAGGACTGTGGATACTGGAGATCTGAAACAGAAACCAAAATTGTTGGAGAAACTCAGTAGTTCTGGCAGTATCTGTGGAGAGAATACAGCATTAATGTTTTCAGTCCAGTGACCCTCTGAAGAAGGATGATTAGATTTGAAACATTAACGCTGCTTTCTCTGCACGGATGCTGCAAGACCTGCTGAATTTCTCCAGCAATTTCTGTTCTTATACATTTGGCTTGGTCAGTCTTTTTATATACTCCTCTACCTATTTCTGTATTTCTTTAATTTTTAATTTATTATTCACTCTTTATGCAGCCCTTTCTAACAGTGGTAATTACTAGCCACCATCACCACACTCACAGTTTTTCAAGGAGGTAGCATAATGATATTTTTGCTGGGCTAGTAATCCAGAGGCCTTTGAAATACAAATTCAAATCCAAACACCATGACTACAAAATCTAAATTTAATTCTTTAATTAATCTGGAGTTTAGTCCCGGTCTCATTAATAATGGTCATGAAACTACTCAATTGTTGTGAAAAAAACATATGAGTCACTCATGACCTTTTGGGAAGGAAATCTGCCCTTCTTATCTAGTCCAGTCTATATATGACTCCAGACCCATTGCAAAATGGTTGATTCTTAACTATTCCCTGCAGGCAAAATAACTCACTCAGCTTAAAAAAAACTCACCTTCTCTCTGCCTTTCTTTTTGTCTCACTTTAATTACTTGTGCGTGATCTCACAGGAACAGGACTTTCCTGTTATTTTATTTAATTTTGGTGCTACATAACATGGAGATGGTTCAGAGTAAAGCAATGACTGCCATGCTAAGATTGCCAGGCACATTTGAAAGATCGGAAACTGAATATTAATGGGTTGCGCAATGGCTCACTGCTGCCCCACAGCACCAGGGACACGGGTTCGATTCCACCCTCGGGCGACTATCCGTGTGGTGTTTGCACATTCTCCCTGTGTCTGTGTGAGTTTCCTCCAGGTGCTTTGGTTTCCTCCCATCATCCAAAGATGGATAGTTTAGGTGGATTGGCCTTGCCAAATTATGCATAGTGTCCAGAGATGTGCTGGCTAGGTGGATTAGCCATGGGTATTGCACGGTTACAGGGATAAGATAGGGGGTGGGTTTGGGTGGGCTGCTTTTCAGAGGATCAGTGTAGACTTGATGGGCCAAATGGCCTACTTTCAGACTGTAGGCAGTTATATGAGTTGAGTTGGGCAATTAAAAAGTAATTTAACAAACAATAATCCCCCTTAATTGGTAACTTGCTAATGCCTAGCGACAAACATATTTCTTTACTTCCTGTTTGGGGGAGTTGGTGAATGAATTTTCAACACGATTATCTGGCAGTTTTACTGTGTGCTGAATACTTCTTTAAGGCCAACAAGTCCTAATGTGGCAGAGCTTCCTATTGAAAGATAACTTTCTGATAAATTTTAATGTTCCGTCTGATTTACCTTTATTAGGTGTGGTGCATTTATTGCATAGTACATTCAAGATTGCAGAGTGACCCATGCATATCCACCTTTTTATATTCACTCATGTGATCTGGGCCAACTTTTTTGCCTAGCCCCAGCTGCTCTTGGATACAACTGAGTGGTTTAGGAAGCCACTTCAGAGATCAGTTAAAGATCAACCGATAGGTCTGAAGTCACATGTAAGCCAAACTGGGTAAGGATAACAGTTTATAGAACATTACAGCGCAGTACAGGCCGTTTGGCCCTCGATTTTGTGCCGACCTGTGAAACCAATCTGAAGCCTATCTAACCGATACTGTTCCATTCTTGTCCATATGCCTATCCAATGACCATTTAAATGCCTATAAAGTTGGCAAATCTACTACTGTTGCAGGCAGCACGTTCAACATCTCTACCACTCTCTGAGTAAAGAAACCACCTCTGATATCTGTCCTATATCTATCACTCCTCAATTTAAAGCTATGTCCCCTCGTGCTAGCCATCACCATCCGAGGAAAATGGCTCACACTATCTAAACCTGATTACCTTATATGTCTCAATTAAGTCACCTCTTAACCTTTGTCTCTCTAAGAAAAACAATCTCAAGTCCCTCAGCCTTCCCTCCATAGCAGGCAGCATTCTAGTAAATCTCCTTTGAACCCTTTCCAAAACGTCCACATCCTTCCTATAATGCAGTGACCAGAACTGTATGCAGTGCTCCAAGTGCGGCTGCACTTGTACAATTGCAGCATGAATTAATGGTTTCAAAACTTAGTCTCTCTACCAGTAAAGCTAACACACCGTATGCCTTCTTAGCAACCTCATCAACCTGGGTGGCAACTTTCAGGGATCTATGTACATGGACACCAAGATCTCTCTGCTCATCTACACTACTAAGAATCTAACTATTAGCCCAGTACTCTTTCTTCCTGTTACTCCTTCCAAAGAGAATCACCTCACACTTTTCCACCTTAAACTCCAATTGCCACCTCTCAGCCCACAATATCCTTCATCACTATCCACAACTCTACTGGCCTTAGTGTCATCCACAAATTTATTAACCCATCCTTCTATATCTTCATCCAGGTCACTTATAAAAATAGCAAACAGCAGTGGGCCCAAAACAGATCATCACTAGTCCAGGATGAATATTTCCACCGAACTCCAGGATGAATATTTCCACCACCCTATGTTTTCTTTCAGCTAGCCAATTTCTGATCCAAACTGCTAAATCACCCTCAATCCCATGCCTCGGTTTCTTTCCCTCAGATGGGCTTTTAACCACCATGGTCTATTAATTCTTAGACTTGCATTGAAATCTAATTCCATCATCTGTGATAGGATTCAAATCCACCTTCCCAGAACATTACTCTTTGTACAGCTTTGACAAAGGGTCAGTTAGACTCGAAACGTCAGCTCTTTTCTCTCCTTACAGATGCTGCCAGACCTGCTGAGATTTTCCAGCATTTTCTCTTTTGGTTTCAGATTCCAGCATCCGCAGTAATTTGCTTTTTTCCCAGAACATTACCTAGGTCTCTGAATTTTTGTAATCTAGTGATAATACCACTAGATCATCACTTCCTCTATTACAGGTTATTTTGCTACCTCGCGCTATAGAAAACCTGTATCGAAAATCGCATTGCAGAAGATTGCTAATAGAAAGTTTCTATACCTGTTCAGTAGAAAGTTCACATTATCCAAACAACATCCGCAATTCATTAATCGCACTATAGCCGATTCACTTTGATGAAACATCCGTTATAGCAGAATGTCCTGGACTATACTGGATTCAGATTTGTACTCAATTATGGGGTACAAGAATGAGTGAAAAGTGTATAATTTTGCCACATATAAAGTACCTAGTCACAAAATCTTAGTTACAGAAGTAGAAAAATAAAGAAATAAAGTTAAAAAGTCAAACATTACAGTCTGTTCTTAAGCCATGGGCCTGCAGACACTTCACACTGGGCTTTCCCCAAGAGAGCTCGCTCTCTACCCGCTTTGGCTATGGTTTCACCCGGGCTGGGCTAAGACCTACCTGTGCTTTCCAGCCGCTGACTACCACTCCTGGTCTCCATCAGGCATGTCAAGCTTCATCACAACTCAGAAGGTTTCAGCTCCGAACGCTGCTGCTGCCATTCTTTGGTGCTTCATCACACACCGTCACCACCACCATCGGCGCTCACACTGTGCCCCAGACAATGCCATGCTCCATTGCCGCGTTTGCCCCCTTGCTGCAGAATGCAACTCCGGAAATCGACGAAGCCATGATGCCACTGACCACCATCAGCTGGCTCAAAGTTCCTCAGCTGCAACCGTCGCCACCTCCGCAACTGAGCCCTAAAGACTAAAGAACTAAAAGAAAGAAAGGAAAAAAAGTGAGAAATGAAGAACAAAGAAGGACGAAAAGCAATCAGAGTGGATGAGTTCCAGTGAGGAGCCCTATTTCACCACCATCTTTTTCTGGGAGCATCCCATGTTACTGTGCACAGGTACACAACAACTTGTTAACCTGTGAATTATAAAATTATTTGTCTTTTAAATTTAGGACATCTGGCTGGCATGGACGAGTTGGACCGAAGGGTATGTTTCAGTGCTGTACATCTCTATGACTCAATGACTCTACTCTGATTTTGACAGTCTCAAAACCACTTGGAAATTGCCAGGAGTATCAATCCACCCCTTGGACAGCGCGAGGGCGTTGTGGAGGCTGAAGGCTCTGAACTCTACTCAGACAAAGCCAGGACAATGTTGCAACATCAGGGTTCCAATCTCTTTCACATGAAAGATTGCCTCAAACCAGTTAGTGAATTATAATTAGCTGCTGATGTCAGAAGACGTTTTGCCCTCAGGTATAAATGCTGATCTGATGCTAATCTACCACAACTCAGTTCTGGGTGTGACCAATGGTGAGTGATTCTGAAGCGGGCAAGGATCCCTTTTTGTCAGCTGTGAACATTACCGTCATTGATGAAGTAATGTCACTGAATACCAGAGCAAACCTGTCCAAGCTCGGTCAGACCAAATCTCTTTGATTCAATTGGTCTTCCCCTTGGAAGGTATGTACGCATCTGGCAAAATCTAAAGTTGTGTGTTGTTGTTTTTTTAATTCATTCCCGTGGGAATCACGTCATTGTTGCCCATCTCTAATGCCTTTGAGAAGCTGGAGGTGAACCATCTTGTAGAATACAACTGAATGGCTTGCTTGGCCATTTCAGAGGTCAATGAGTCCAACACATTGCTCACTCAGAAGTCAAACTGAGTAAGGGTAGCAAATCTCCTTCCCAAAACGGTAAACCAAGCATGATTTTGCAAAGTTTCATTAGATTTATGGTTAATTTCACTGCTACACTTTTAAAATTATTTAAGTCAGTTTTAATTCCTTCGTCACCTTGTTCATATTTCAACCCAGGCTAGCCAGCTGGATTTACAGTTGAGGAACATAATTGTTATATTACTGTATTTCTGCATTTTATGTTATCTGCCAAAGTCAACATATGGTTTGTACTATTGGCACAAAGTTTAACAATATGCATGGTGTAAGCTAACTTATTTAAACAGTGAAAATAATTGCTTGTCTTAGAACATGACAGATTCCAAGAAACTATTAAAATGATAACATTTGAACAATTTATTTTAAGAGTCCAAAAGTACAAGAGTACAAATTAGGAGCCGTAAATAAATCCAATAAGGAGTTCAGGAAAAAGTTTAGATTACATTACATTACAGTATGGAACAGGCCCTTCGGCCCAACAAGTCCACACCGACCCGCCGAAGCGAAACCCACCCATTCCCCTACAATTACCCCTTACCTAACACTACGGGCAATTTAGCATGGCCAATTCACCTGACCTGCACATCTTTGGACTGTGGGAGGAAACCGGAGCACCCGGAGGAAACCCACGCAGACACGGGGAGAACGTGCAAACTCCACACAGCCAGTCGCCTGAGGCAGGAATTGAACGCGGGTCTCAGGCGCTGTGAGGCAGCAGTGCTAACCACTGTGCCACCGTGCCGCCCACAAAGTTCTTGACCAAGAGAATAGTTGGAATGTTAAAACTCAACGATAGCAACTTATATTTAAAGGACCTTTAATCTAATAAAGGCACTTCACAGCGGTATTACAAGATAAAATATTACTGAGCCACTTAAGCACATATAGGACAGATGACCAAAACTAGGTCAAAGAGGAATGTTTAAAGAGTGTTTTAAAGGAGGGAAGGAAGACAAAGAAGTGGAGAGATGAAGGGAAGGAATTCCAAAGCTTATGTCCCAGACAGCTCAAGACAGAGCCTCCAAAGGTGGAGTCATTACGACTTGGGATGTTCATGACTCTGGAATTAGATGAGAGCAGCTATAACAGAGATAGGTCATGGAGGAATTGGAAGTGAGGAGGGATTGGATAGTGTTTTTTAGTTGACAGAGATGCAAAATGGTCTTTCATTTCTGTGATTAAATCAATGATAGACAAGTTTAAATTAAACCCAGATGGCCTCCTTCTTCGAGGACCGCAATTTCCCCCCCGACGTGGTCGACGATGCCCTCCACCGCATCTCTTCCACTTCCCGCTCCTCCGCCCTTGAACCCCGCCCCTCCAACCGCCACCAGGACAGAACCCCACTGGTCCTCACCAGGACAGAACCCCACTGGTCCTCACCAGGACAGAACCCCACTGGTCCTCACCAGGACAGAACCCCACTGGTCCTCACCAGGACAGAACCCCACTGGTCCTCACCAGGACAGAACCCCACTGGTCCTCACCAGGACAGAACCCCACTGGTCCTCACCAGGACAGAACCCCACTGGTCCTCACCAGGACAGAACCCCACTGGTCCTCACCAGGACAGAACCCCACTGGTCCTCACCAGGACAGAACCCCACTGGTCCTCACCAGGACAGAACCCCACTGGTCCTCACCAGGACAGAACCCCACTGGTCCTCACCAGGACAGAACCCCACTGGTCCTCACCAGGACAGAACCCCACTGGTCCTCACCAGGACAGAACCCCACTGGTCCTCACCAGGACAGAACCCCACTGTGCAATCTTCTTCCCGCCCTCTCCGCCCCCACCCCAGTCTGACCTTTCACCCTCACCTTGACCTCTTTCCACCTATCACATTTCCGACGCCCCTCCCCCAAGTCCCTCCTCCCTACCTTTTATCTTAGCCTGCTGGACAAACTTTCCTCATTCCTGAAGAAGGGCTTATGCCCGAAACGTCGATTCTCCTGTTCCCTGGATGCTGCCTGACCTGCTGCGCTTTTCCAGCAACACATTTCCAGCTCTGATCTCCAGCATCTGCAGACCTCACTTTCTCCTCAAGTTTAAATTGAGGCATTGCTTAATTGGGAGCAAACTAAAAGACCTGGTGGAGGTTTCACCAGCATATATGCTGTTGCAAGGGAGGAATTGAACATTGCCACTGGAGCCTGAGACAGGAGAATACATCATGGCCCAATAACTGAGTTTCCAAGGCATCCTTCAGCTTGTGGTAGAGGCAGGCTTTGTTGTGGTCAGGTTGAAGATGGGGCCCATTGTGTCCAGGTCACAGATAGGGACAAGGGCTTGGGCTAGAGAACAACACTTGGCCCCTTTTCTCTGTTCCTGGCCCAAGACAGCGCTACACTGGTGAAACTAGACAGTCTTAGAGATGGAGAGAAAGTGAGGATTGCAGATGTTGAAGATCAGAGTTGAAGAGTATGGTGCTGGAAAAGCATTAGTGATGGAATGGATGTGGAGTCAGAGGTTCCTTCCTGGGTCAGTTTTGAGACCATGTTTGTGGACAGTTTTGTTCAGCCTCAGACCACTGCTAGCAAATGTTTCACCAGGGAGTGGAGTTTGAAAAGGGGACCAGGAATAACAGCCTTGCCAAAATTTAGTTTGACAACATTTCTGCTCTTCCAGTATTGGATGCCGGATAATTTAAAGATAGTGAATGGGTTGAAAGAGGTGGTAATGCTGAGGTCAGTGTGGCTAGTGTCAGTATACACTTCAACTTGCTGCTGTGTCTTCTTTTCATTTTCTTTTAATAAATGTAATCATAAGACCATAAGACATAGCGGTGGAAATAGGCCATTCAGCCCATCGGTCTGTTCCACCATTCAATGTGATCGTGGCTGACTGAATAATCCTCGCCTCCACTTTCCTGCCTTTGCCTGCAACCCTTCATTTGCTTACTGATTAAAAATCTATCCACCTCAGCCTTCAATATATCAAATGATCCAAACTCTATAACTCTCTCCGATAAAGAATTCCACAGATCCAGTACTCTCTGAAAATAAATTTCATCTCACCTTTGATTTAAATGGGACAATCCCTTAGTCTGAGATTATGCCCTCTGGTCCTAAACTCTCCCACAAGGCTATATACGAGAAGAAATGAACTTTGTACGTCTCTTCTTGTTCAAATATAGGTCAGTAATTGCAGTCTCAGTGACAGTATTTGTCATTGATATCACATAACACAACTGAGTAAGGATGAAGGATTAAGAAGGACATTGAGAAAAGTAGAGAGAACTAAGAGTGTTAAGGCCACATTATTAAACAGCTTGACAACAAGAAGTGTAACTGATATCGTCATGGGAGGTAATGCAAGGTTAGGTTTCGCCAGAGGGCATGGATTCAGTAAATGTGACAAAGAAAGGAAAGTGCAGCTTCTGGAATGGGGTTTGTTGGGGGAGGTACAAACAAGGTGCGAGGTTGTGGGGATGGGGGTTGGTAGAAACAATTTGCAGTATTGGGCAGGAGCAAGGTCAGGGATCTGAATTAGATATACAGTCAGGGGTTTGGAGTCAGGTACAGATTCAGGATGACACAAAAATAGGTGGGAAGGCACATGGCGAGTTGGCACAAAGAATCTACAGAGGAATTTACAGAGTTTAAGCGAGTTGACAAAATCTGGGCAAATGGAACATATGGAATCTCTTTTGGAATAGTCATGACCTGTACAAGAAGGACGGTTTGCACCGAAATTGGAAGGGGACTAACATACTGGCAGGGAGATTTGCTGGAGATGCTTGGGAGGATTCAAACTAGTAAGGTAGGGGGTGGGGTGGGACCCAGGGAGATAGTGAGGAAAGAGCTCAATCTGAGAACAGAAGTAAGTCAAACAGGGCAGGCAGGGACAAGGTAGGACTAATAAATTAAACTGCATTTATTTCAATGCAAGGGGCCTAACAGAGAAAGCAGATGAACTCAGGGCATGGTTAGGAGCATGGAACTGGGATAACATAGCAATTACAGAAGCATGGCTCAAGGATGGGCAGGACTGGCAGCTGAATGTTCCAGGATACAAATGCTATAAAAAGGATAGAAAGGGAGGCAAGAGAGGAGGGGGAGTGGCATTTTTGAGAAGGGATAGCATTACAGCTGTGTTGAGGGAGGATATTCCTGAAAATATACCTAGGGAAGTTATTTGGGTGGAACTGAGAAATAAGAAAGGGATGATCACCTAATAGTCAGAGGGAAATTGAGAAACAAACTTGTAAGGAGATCTCAGCTATTTGTAAGAATAATACAGTGGTTATGGTAGGGGATTTTAACTTTCAAAACATAGACTTGGACTGCCCTAGTGTTAAGGTTTAGATGGAGAGGAATTTGTTAAGTGTGTACAAGAAAATATTCTGATTCAGTATGTGGATGCACCTACTAGAGAAGGTGCAAAACTTGACCTACTCTTGGGAAATAAGGCAGGGCAGGTGACTGAGGTGTCAGTGGGGGAGCACTTTGGGGCCAGCAACCATAATTCTATTAGATTTAAAATAGGAAAAAGATAGACCAGATCTAAAAGTTGAAGTTCTAAATTGGAGCATGGCCAATTTTGACGGTATTAGGCAAGAACTTTCAAAGGCTGATTAGGGGAGATATTCGCAGGTAAAGGGACGGCTGGAAAATGGGAAGTCTTCAGAAATGAGATAACGAGAATCCAGAGAAAGTATATTCCTGTCAGGGTGAAAGGGAAGACTGGTAGGTATAGGGAATGCTGGACGACTAAGGGAGTTGAGGGTTTGTTTAAGAAAAAAGAAGGAAGCATATGTAAGGTATAGACAGGATAGATTGAGTGAATCCTTAGAAGAGTATAAAGGCAGCAGGAGTATACTTAAGAAGGAAATCAGGAGGGCAAAAAGGCAACATGATATAGCTTTGGCAAATAGAGTTAAGGGTTTTTACAAATACATTAAGGACAAAAGGATAGGGCCCCTCAAAGATCAGCAAGGCGGCCTTTGTATGGAGCCACAGAAAATGGGGGAGATATTAAATGAGTATTTTGCATCAGTATTTACTGTGGAAAAGGATATGAAAAATATAGAAAGTAGCAAAATAGATGGTGATACCTTGCAAAATATCCATATTACAGAGGAGGAAGTGCTGGATGTCTTGAAACGCATAAAGGTGGATAAATCCCCAGGACCTGATCAGGTGTACACTAAAACTCTGTGGGAAGCGAGAGAAGTGATTGCTGGGCCTCTTGCTGAGATATTTGTATCATCGATAGTCACAGGTGAGGTGCTGGAAGACTGGAGATTGGCTAACGTGGTGCCACTGTTTAAGAAGGGTGGGAAGGACAAGCCAGTGAACTATAGACCGGTGAGCCTAATGTTGGTGGTGGGCAAGTTATTGGAGGGAATCCTGAGGGACAGGATGTACATATATTTGGAAAGGCAAGGACTGATTCGGGATAGTCAACATGGCTTTATGCGTGGGAAATCATGTCTCACAAACTTGATTGAGTTTTTTGAAGAAGTAACAAAGAGGATTGATGAGGGCAGAGTGATAGATGTGATCTATATGGACTTCAGTAAGGCGTTCGACAAGATTCCCCATGGGAGACTGGTTAGCAAAGTTAGATCTCATG
>NC_057743.1:33075729-33139805 GCF_004010195.1 Chiloscyllium plagiosum
AAGGTCCTAGGGAGTGTTGCTGAACAAAGAGACCTTGGAGTGCAGGTTCATAGCTCCTTGAAAGTGGAGTCGCAGGTGGATAGGATAGTGAAGAAGGTGTTTGGTATGCTTTCCTTTATTGGTCAGAGTATTGAGTACAGGAGTTGGGAGGTCATGTTGCGACTATACAGGACATTGGTTAGGCCACTGTTGGAATATTGAATGCAATTCTGGTCTCCTTCCTATCGGAAAAATGTTGTGTAACTTGAAAGGGTTCAGAAAAGATTTACAAGGATGTTGCCAGGGTTGGAGGATTTGAGCTGTCGGGAGAGGCTGAACAGGTTGGGGCTGTTTCCCCTGGAGCATCGGAGGCTGAGGAGTGACCTTATAGAGGTTTACAAAATTATGAGAAGCATGGATAGGATAAATAGACAAAGTCTTTTCCCTGGGGTGGGGGAGTCCAGAACTAGAGGGCATAGGTTTAGGGTGAGAGGGGAAAGATATAAAAGAGACCTAAGGGGCAACCTTTTCACGCAGAGGGTGATATGTGTATGGAATGAGCTGCCAAAGGAAGTGGTGGAAGCTGGTATAATTGCAACATTTAAAAGGAATTTGGATGGGTATATGAATAGGAAGGGTTTGGAGGGATATGGGCTGGGTGCTGGCAGGTGGGACTAATGGGCCGGGTGCCGGCAGGTGGGACTAATGGGCCGGGTGCTGGCAGGTGGGACTAGATTGGGTTAGGGTATCTGGTCGGCATGGACGGGTCGGACTGAAGGGTCTGTTTCCATGCTGTACATCTCTATGACTCTATGACTTTATAACATGGGAAGGTTCCAAGAATTCTGCATATTTTAATAAGGGCACTTCTCATTCTTCTAAACTCCAATGAGTACGGGTCAAACCTACCCAGTTTTTCTTGTTCAAAGAGTCCGTCCATACCTAGAATCAGCCACACAAACACTCTCTGGACTGCCTCCAATGCCAATGCATCCTCCTTTAGATAAGGGGTTCAAGACTATTCATACTACTCCAGCTGTAGTCTGACCCACACCTTATATACTTTTAGCAAAACCACATTACTTTTATGTTCCATTCGCTTTGAAATAAAGGCCAAAGTTCCATTTCCTTATTACCCACTGAACTGAGGATCTAGCTTATTTGCGAATCATGGATCAGAACTCCGAAATCCTTCTGTTCTGTGGCTTTCTGCAGTCTTTCTCCATTTAAATACTATTCAGGTCTCTCGATTCTTCTCCCAGAATGCATAAACTCACATTTTCCCATGTTATATTCCATTTGCCCAAATTTTGCCCACTCACTTAAACTCTATAGATTCCTCTGTAGATTCTTTGTCCCATTCTTGCCATGTGCCTTCCCACCTATTTTTGTGTCATCCTGAATCTGTACCTGACTCCAACTCCGTGATTGTATATCTAATTCAGATCCCTGACCTTGCTCCTGCCCGATATGCAACTTGTTTCTACCAACCCCCAACCCCAACAACCTTGCTCCTTGTTTGTACCTTCTCCCCCAAACCCCATTCCAGAAGCTGCACTTTCCTTTATTCATCACATTTACTGAATCTGTGTCCTTTGGCAAAACCGAACCTTGCATTACCTCCCATGACGATATCAGTTACTCTTCTTGTTTAATAGTTGTATAATAATGTGGCCTTAACACTCTTAGTTCTCTCTAATTTTCTCAATGCCCTTCTTAATCCTTCATCCTTACTCAGTTGTGTTATGTGATATCAATGACAAACACTCTCATTGAGATTGGAATTACTGACCTATATTTGAACAAGAACAGTTATACAAAGTTCCTTTCTTCTTGCATATAGCCTTTCAGATCCTAATGCTAACCTTTTTAAAACTTCACTCACTTAGTTTGTGCCCTCCCCAGTTATCTAAGTACCCTCCTACTTTCAAAAAAACTTTCCAAAGGTTATTAATCATATAATTTGGCTCACTGGTGCTGTGCTGAAGCGATGGCCTCTGCAAGGTCCTAATCTTCACAGCATCAGCTGCTGCAGTCATTGAAACCAAATCATCATTGTCTAGCAAAACAGCTTTGTCAATTTCTCCAACTCAGTCTGCAAAGTGGGGAACTAAATCAGGCCACTCTGGATTCTGATAAACATTGAGGATAAGAGGATATTTCTTCACTGAGCAGGTGGTGAATCTGTGCAGGTCTTTAAGCCACAGGTTGAGAATTCTCAGCTGTTCTATACATTCCAGGCTGAGACATTTAATTTTCAGGCATCGAAGGAGGCTGGGAAAGTGAGGCTGACGTTAAGGATCAGCTACGATCTGTTGAACTAACTCAAGTAAATTAGGAACATGGCATTCCTCATTCCTCTATTTCTTCTATTCTCGCCCTCTTGATGAGCTGTGGCTCATTTGACAGCATTTGTGCCTCTGAATCACCAGCTTCTTAGTTCAAATCCCATTTGAGGAATCAAGTGGTAGTGAAGTTTCAGAAGCTAATGTCATAGAAGCTAATGGTTCTGAAAGGTTAATGTTGAAACTGCGTTAATCTTCACCCAGTCTAATTATGTCTTTGAGTGGAGGAAGGGGAGTCTATCACAAAGCATGTTATGGTAAAGGATGTCAGATGCAAGGTGTGCCCCGTCTTTAGGAAATTGTTGTGTGCTAGATCTATATGAATAATCACCCTCTCTTTATTGACAAGAAGGTACTGCAGATCTAACTACTTTCTTAGAGTCAAGAGCCATCACCATGAGAGAGAATTTCTCTGAAACTCCACACACTAGGGTCCCAGTACCACCTTGTAGTGAAATTAGTATGACATAGCTCCTTACTCACATGATCAGTAGCTACTGTCAGAGTAACATATATTTAACCCTTTACTCCTCAGTTCCCTCCAAGTTTGTCCATTCAAACTGTTAGCCTTTATCCTTTACTCCACAGGAGCAGAAGATTAAATATTGGACTGTTATTCTTCTTTTCAGTGTTCCCAGAGTCAGGTGACATTGACATGTGACGATTTGTACTTGTTTCGTCTTCAACATGTTGTGGTGTGAGGGCCAGTCACTCCTTGTGAATCTGAATCATTGGTTCCACCATTGCAGACAAAAAGCTTGATGATTGAACTGGGGAACATGACCAGCTCTTGAAAGAGGGTCAATTCAGAACTAATCTGTGAAACTAATATCTCAGTAAGTGGTTGGCCTTTGAAATAGGTTCCCTCTGAGGATGGTGGGAACAGTTATAACTGATTCATTCAAGTCTGAAATAGAGATATCTTTTGGAGTATAACTATTTGCCTCACAGTATGTGAGTAATATGGAACATGGTATGTGGTTAAGTGTAGATTGCTTGGGAGGATGAGGTGAACTTTGGACTATTATTTCAAAAATTCCCCACTACTGTAAGTTTATTTGTTTGAATTCCAGATGGTTCTGCTCTAGTTTATTTCTGGAAATTATTGACATGATTAGTCATTATTACCATTATCATTAGACCAGCAGGATGCTAGATCCCAGATTAAACTTGTTCTTTTGCATTTAGCAACTTCCATACATCAAAACAAAGTGTCTAAATTATTGTTGAAAACAGTTGAAAGAGAGACTCACATTTATTTCACAATTTTCTGGATGCATCTTACAGCCAATGAGGTCCCTGGCAATCTAGAAAACAGGACAGCCAATTTATGCAGAGCAAACTCCTACAAAAAGCAATTGACTGGATCATTAGATTTTGTGATATTGATTGAGGGATAAATGTTGCTCAAGATTCTGGAGATAACTCCCTTGCTCTTCTTTCAGATGGTACTGTGGAATCTTATGCATCTGCCAGAGCAGATATCTCAGTTTAATGCCTCATTTAAAAGAAAGCATTGAGCACTGCAGGTGCTGGAGATCAGCAGTGAGAGGGTGATGCTGGAAAAGCAGAGCAAGTCAGGCAGCATCTAAGGAGCAGGAGAATTGATGTTTCAGGCATAAGCTCTTTATCAGGAATTCCTACTCCTCGGATGCTGCCTGACCTGCTCTGCTTTTCCAGCATCACACTCTTGACTTATTGTCTCATTTGAACTGTAGCACCCCCTCCCTCCTGGATGTAGAATATTTTACTCCCAACCACTGGTGGCATCTAATTTATGTAGAAAGTTGCCACCAATCCACTTTTCTACAAAGTATTTCTGATCAGCCTGTTTGGACGTGTTATGATACACCTCTGGTGCAGTTGGGACTTGAACCTGGACCTCCTGGCCACTACCACTGTACCACAAGACCCCAGCCACAGATAATTAACCACATACCATGTTCCACATTACTCACATACTGTGTTGCAAATAGTTATACTCCAAAAGATATCTCTATTTCAGACTTGAATGAATCAGTTATAACTGTTCCCACCATCCTCAGAGGGAACCTGTTTCAAAGGCCAACCACTTACTGAGATATTGGTTTCACAGATTAGTTCTGAATTGACCCTCTTTCAAGAGCTGGCCATGTTCCCCAGTTCAATCATCAAGCTTTTTGTCTGCAATGGTGGAACCAATGATTCAGATTCACAAGGAGTGACTGGCCCTCACACCACAACATGCTGAAGACGAAACAAGTACAAATCGTCACATGTCAATGTCACCTGACTCTGGGAACACTGAAAAGTAGAATAACAGTCCAATATTTAATCTTCTGCTCTTGTGGAGTAAAGGATAAAGGCTAACAGTTTGAATGGACAAACTTGGAGGGAACTGAGGAGTAAAGGGTTAAATATATGTTACTCTGACAGTAGCTACTGATCATGTGAGTAAGGAGCTATGTCATACTAATTTCACTACAAGGTGGTACTGGGACCCTAGTGTGTGGAGTTTCAGAGAAATTCTCTCTCATGGTGATGGCTCTTGACTCTAAGAAAGTAGTTAGATCTGCAGTACCTTCTTGTCAATAAAGAGAGGGTGATTATTCATATAGATCTAGCACACAACAATTTCCTAAAGACGGGGCACACCTTGCATCTGACATCCTTTACCATAATATACTTGTGAATAATACGTCATCAGGAAAACCATTACTTGTTTCAGTTGATAATATGATGATTTATAATATGATGATCTCACACCCAATGACTTGGCTACAAGTCAGTCTGCAGGAATTTACAAAATTCCCAAGGTTAAAAACTGGAATAAACTCAAGTCAGTAGCCACTCTGTTCCAGGATGAATGTGTGTTTATGTGGTTGAACTCACCACATCACCTTTTCAACCATTTGTGAATCTTTGCTTTAAATCAACTGATTGAAAATAAAAATGATTAATGCTGGTGTTTAAGGAAGAGGGGTGGATATAGCTGGCCAGAGCCAGGGGTAAGAACAGAAATATTCCTGTTTTGACGTACAATCTAACTGCATTTTTCTCAAAGTTACTGACAACTACAGAGCAACGCACGAATAATGACTTAAGTACACGTAAATACTTCGGGCCAACTGATTTCTGCTCCAGCAAGGAAGTTTAATAGACATACAGGGAAAAGAGTAACATAGACTAGTACAACAGCCCACAAAGGAGTAAAACTAAATGCAATAACTTTTTTACTAGCAGGGTAACACAACAATGATTTGTAATACATCTCTTGTATTCTGATCATGTGACAACATGCCTCAAGTTTCAGTCATAAGACGTAGCTCAGGTGATGAACGAGCAGCGCTCCAAAAGCTTGTACTTTCAAATAAAAATGTTGGACTATAACCTGGTGTTGTGTGATTTTCAATTTTAAAGAGCCATTGTTATGTAAAATAGTGTGTCTTGGGTGGTTTACTGGAATAAACATTGCTGGCATTCATTTCTGACAGGCACTGAGTCATTACATTGAAGCGAGTTGAACTGAAAGAATAAGTATCATAAACAGATTACTAATGGAACATTTGAGTTATTCTTAGCCCAATGAAATTTAGAAAATCCAGTCAGTATAAGCTTTTTTATTCAAAGTGCAATGTTCTACATAAACATTTACTGCTCTGAGAGGTGGGCTCTGGGTACAGAGGGCATTTCATCATGTGTAGAGGCAGCAGGGAACCCCATTCTGGCTTCTGCCCTGGTTCATTCTGGGGCAGGACGATGTGGCTCCATCTAACTGCCCTACCACCCAATCAATTGGATATTTATTGCCCACTTCAGGGCCTCATCCAGCAGGGTGCTAGAGGCTTGTCATGCGAGAAGCCTTAAAAGCAAACTCCTTTATGGGCGCTCAGTGACTGACCCAGGTACCCGCCTTGGAAGGGAATGGTGTGTGCTTTATGACCCTGCATTCTTTTCTGGGAAAGCCTGCCTGATTACCTACCAATGCACTGAGCAGCAGCAAGCCTTCTGCAGGATCAAAGGCACTCAAGTCGGAAATCACACACCCCTCCTTCCCAATGTCGGGTTCCTCCATCATGCCTCTCCAGCTGGCCTGGCAAGACCCTGTAGTCTCCAATAAATACCTTCCCTTGTCTGTCATCCTCGTTTTCTCTCTCTCAATCAATCCCCTGCCTTCTCTTCACCTGGCCCTCCTCTTTCTCTGTGCGGATTCCATTACAAAATAAGCAGTAGCACACTTTAAAAGCACTTAATTGTTTTGTAACAGTGCTGGTATCTTCAGAGATATGAAAATCACTCAAAAATATGTAAGCAATTTCTTGCTGGCTGTGCAAAGCATTCCAGAAACTATAACCAACTGAATTCAAAATCTGTCTTCAATCTTCAAAAAATTACATTTACCCTTAAAACCTAGCACTATATTGTAAGGATAAAGCTCTAACTCCAATCCAGGTTTCAAAGCCTTCACTATTATTTTACTGTGTTAGATGGTGATCAGAAAACAATATGCTTGATCAGAGATGGGGTGAATATAACCCACTGTTGATATTAATTGTTCACTTTCTTGTTCTCTTGGGCAGAAATATATCCATCTTTGTTAAGAATGAACTTAGCATTAGTTTTGCAAATCTTGATACAAAGTTTTTCGATTTTACCAGCTAGCTTTGCCAGACATGGTTAATGTGGTTTGGAATGTTCTAGTGGTTTAGTAAGTTTAAAAAGGTGATCATTAAATTAAGAACAGTTGATCATGCAAGAGGGAGTTGGGATTATTTTGGACAGAGATGGAAAGTCCAGACAATTTGCATAGTTAAAACTATGACATCTCATTATAGGTTACCTCACAAATGGAAACATCACCCTACATCTGTTCTGCCAATCTCCTTTAGCATCTTACATACCTCAATTAGATCTCTCATTCTTATAAACTCCAGAGAGTATAGGCCTAGACTGCTCAATTTCTCCTCATAAAATAAGTCTTTCATCTCTGGAATTACTCTAGTGATCAACACTTCCCTATTTTTATACTCCATTCCTTTAGAAATAAACACCAAAATTCCATTTGCCCTCCTTATTACTTGCTATATTTGCATACCAACTTTCTGCAACTCAGGACACCCAAATCCCTCTGCACCAAAGCATTTTGTAATTCCTTTCTGTTTAGACGATATGTTGCCCTTTTATTCTCGGATAATCTGACACTTATCACCTGATGAAGGAGTGGCGCTCAGAAAGCTAGTGCTTCCAATTAAACCTGTTGGACTATAACCTGGTGTTATGTGATTTTTAACTTTGTACACCCCAGTCCAACACCAGCATCTCCAAATCCTGACACTTATTGGTGTTGAACTGCATCTGCCAGATTATGCCTCATTCACCTGAACTATCCATATCCATCTGTAAATTACTTATTTCTTCATTGCAACTTACTTTTCCATATATTGTAGTGTTATCTGCTATGTCATTAGCGTGGATTACCCTTCATTATCACACTCATTATTATGTCATCTCATCTCGTTATTATACACTGCCCTGTTCTCAAACCATGGGACTGAAACTAGGCACCAAAAATTCTTGATGTAGAAATCTGTGCAGGCACCTGGCAACTCCAGCTCACAGTACGTTTCTCTGGAACTCCATGTCAGACACTCACATCAATATCTCAGGGCGCACTCTATGGATAGTGGCTCCATACACCCTACAATTGATATGTGCTGGACTCACCACATTACCATGGCATATCTCCAATCTACTTACTGTATGTTTCTGTACTTCAATGCTGCACCTTGGAGTGGAGATGTCAGTGTTGGACTGGGGATGGACAAGGTCAGACATCACACAACACCAGGTTAAAGTCAACTGGATTATTTGAAATCCTCTAACATTAAAACATCCTTATGCATTTCACAAGAAATTGCACCATCAAAATTTAACACTGGTCAAAAAAATAAGATATTAGGGCAGCTGACCAATATCTTTGTAAGATGTGGGACTTCAAGGATCATCTTAAAAGAAGGAAAGAGGAAATAAGGTGCACAGGTTTGTAGAGTAAATTGCAGAGCTTTGAATCTTTGCAATGGAAGTATAGCTGCCAATGGTGGTACAAATAAAAGGAGGGATACTCAGAATGCTATGTAGTCAGAAGTCACATGTCCAAATGGTTTATTTGAAATTACAAGCTCTCAGAGCACTGCTGCTTAGTCAGGTGAAGTCCTGATGAAGGAGCAGCACACCAAAAGCTTGTGATTTCAAATAAATCTGTTGGACTATAACCTGATGTCGTGTAACTTTGCACTTTGGAGCACACCAGCACCTTTCATTACAAAGCTGCTACAAAGGCACTGCATAATTAGACAGCCAGCCAGCTCACAAATTGGACAAGGTTGCATGTCAGGGCTTCGCTCACTCATTTTCCACCTACCTGGAAGCTGACAGCATCCTTACCTTGCCTTGCCATTTTGCACTTTGCTTTCTTGGCTGGAACTTAAAGGCTCAGGGTACTGTTTAGCAGAGATACAAAGCCAGGTAGTTTTCAAATACTTCTTGGCAGTCATCTGTCAAAGGGGTGGACATGTGCTGTAAGGCACAGTGCTATGTCAATCTCACCCCTATAGCCAGGACCCTACCTGAAAAACACATGCATGTGCATCAACCAAATAGCCATGTCTCAAAGTCAAAGTGCTGTCAGCCTCAGACAACTCAAAGGGGCTGCTGTTAGTCAGAAATCCTGATACAGTCAGTCAAGAGCAGTGCCTACTCACAGTCCAAAGCTTGAGAAGAATGTGGAGGATTTAAAGCTCAGATTATTGATACGTATAAGGTAAGGATTGATTCGTGCGTAAAAGAAGATGTGGCAGGCTGGTAATCAGATGGAGAGAAATGTGAGTTAGTCGTGATCACTGGCAGAGTCCAACTGGAACCAGTTGTGTAAAATAGATTCAACGAAAACAGGCTTCAATCCAGAACTTCATGGAGATGCTCCCAGAACATGAAAGTTCTTTTAATTAGAGTCATAGAGATGTACAGCATGGAAACAGACCCTTCGGTCCAACCCGTCCATGCCGACCAGATATCCCAACCCAATCTAGTCCCACCTGCCAGCACCCAGCCCATATCCCTCCAAACCCTTCCTATTCATATACCCATCCAAATGCCTCTTAAATGTTGCAATTGTACCAGCTTCCACCACTTCCTCTGGCAGCTCATTCCATACCTCACCACCCTCTGCGTGAAAAGGTTGCCCCTTAGGTGTCTTTTATATCTTTCCCCTCTCACCCTAAACGTTTCACAACAAGACAAGGGTCAGAAGTATGATAGAATACACATTTGCCTGACTAATGCCCAAGACATGCAACACCATCTAAGAGAAAGCAGCTTGCCTGATTGGTACCCCATCTACCATCTTCAACACTCATGCCCTCCACCAGTGATGTAGAGTGGCAGCAGTGAGAACCTTCTGCAAGATTCACTGCAGTAATGCACCAAGGCTTCTCCGACAGCACCTCTCAAGCCTACAATGTCTACCACATCGAAGGACAAGGTCAGCAAACGCCATCACCTTCAAGCCACTCACCACCCTGACTTCAAAATATATCAGCGTACCTTCACAATCACTGCAACAAAATCCCTTCCTAACAGCACTGCAGATATTGCTACACTTTAGGGACTGCGGTGGTTCAAGAAGTCACCTTACGACCACATGTTCCAGGACAACTGGGGATGATAAACCAATGCTGACCCAAATAGCAAGGTCCACATCCCATGAATGAATTACAAAGTATTATACTCAAAATCTTCCTTCAATTGTTGCTAATACTTTTCCATTTGATCGTCAAAAAATATCAGCCCATCTATCTTCCTCCTTGGTTTAATCTGACTGGCATTAATTTTCTCTTCATCAAGCTCAGGATGTGAGGTACTGGGCACGGAATAAATTAGATACTTCATTATATTCTTACATCTGTTGTGTATAAGTCAAAAGGGGTTATGAGAAAGCAGAGTCACAGGTAGAGAGGGTGGGGAAGAAGGCATTTGGTATGCTTGCCTTTACAGGTCTGTGCATTGAGTATAGGAGTTGGAATGACATTTAGCAGCTGTACAGGACATTGGTGAGGCCACGTTTGGAATACTGTGTTCAATTCTGGTCTCCCTCCTATCGGAAGGAAATTGTTAAAGGCTCAGAAAATATTTACAAGCATATTGCTAGGGTTGGAGGATTTGAGCTACAGGGAGAGGCTGACTTTTTTCCCTGGAGTTTTGGAGGCTGAGGGGTGACCTTATAGAGGTTTATAAAATCATGAAGGGCATAAATAGGATAAATAGACAAGGCATTTTCTCTGGGGTGGAGGGGTCCAGAACTAGAGGGCATAGGTTTAAGGTGACAGGGGAAAGATTTAAAAGGGACCTAAGGGGCAAGTGTTTCACGCAGAGGGTGGTGTGTGTATGGAATGAGCTGCCAGTGGAAGTGGTGGAGGCTGGTACAATTACAACATTCAAAAGGCCTCTGGATGGGTATATGAATAGGAAGGGTTTAGAGGGATATGGGCCAAATGCTGGGACTAGATTAATTTAGGATATCATGGGCAAGTTGCACCGAAGGGTCTGTTTCCATGCTGTATAACTCAAATATGCCTATGACTCTACAATTATGCTAATGACATGAGAGAACTCTCTGTTCAACTTAATTTGAAACAACAAACAATGTTAAATAGAATGACCACAGCAATTTCACTTTGTGAGGCCACACAAATGGCTGGTGTGAAGAACAGGGTAGGAGTGAGTGACATTTGAACTGAAGCATATTGTTGTGGTGAAGGAAGCATCAGCATTGAGCCCAAGCTGTACCTAACTTGGCAATACCTTCTACTGGCTCCCAGGGATAGAAATTGTTCCACTTTCTAGCACTAATACCTCTCACTTTGTTCAAAGCAAAGTCAGCTTTTTAAAAAATCACAGTTGGACAAAGAGAAAGACATAAATGGAGCACTCAGAAGATATTACATTTTTTGTTTATGATTTTATTTTATTTTAGATGGTTTAGGAGTTAAAATGTTAATGACTTTTCTGGAAAAGAAAAACTTTCATCATGACTTTTTCTGAAAAAACATTATATGGAGACAGTAGTTCCATTATTACATTTTAATTACATCATTAAGTAGCTGGGATTTTGCTTGCTGTGTTAGATCCAACTGTATTGTGAAACCTTCACTAACCCAACAGGTGTAGATGAAGTCACTGATAACCTCAGCTATTTTCAATTCTAGTAAGATTGAGTATTCACCACTAGAATGGCCTCACTGTTTGCAGCACCATATTATCTTCCAGCAAGGAGAGGTTGAAGTACAGCGCTGGTGAGAGTTTCAAAATGTCACAGGATCTCTTTAGCCTGACCAAAGCCTTGTGTCACTGCATTTCAGATTATCCGAGTTTTGTTGTTCTCCAATTGGAAGGATGCAGGGGGAATGGTTTACACCACATGTTCCATTATTTCTTTATTCCAAATGGAAAATTGGGATACTGAATAACTGAGAAAACATTGATTGGAGAACACCTCACTCCAAAGTATGGAACAGTAAATCCTTGTAGGCAATTCAAAAGCTGATCATCCAACATCTGAGCATTGAGAAAAGTAAGAAATATGGAGTCTCTTCAATCTTAACAGGTGTGAATTGAGGGGCCTTATAGAAATATAAAACGTGATTGTGCAATTATTTCTGATCCGATATGGACTGCCTAAAAGGGAGGTGGAAGTAATCTCAATCATAACTTTTAAAAGGAAATTTGATGTGTGTTGAAAAGAATTAATTTGCAGGGCAGTTGCAAACAAACAAGGCAGTAGATTATTTGGAAAATCTTTTCAAAGAAGCACCACCACTCAATAGGTTAACTGGCTTTTCTCTGTGCTGTATGGTTTCATTGAATGGTATAAGAAATGATGTTGAGGTGCCGGTGTTAGACTGGTGTGGATAAAGTTAAAAATAACGCAACAACAGGTTATAGTCCAACAGGTTTATTTGGAAGCACTAGCTTTCAGAGTGCTGCTCCTTCATCAGATCACTTCATCAAGTATCAACAGCTACCTGATGAAGGAACAGTACTCCGAAAGCTAGGGCTTCCAAATAAACCTGTTGGACTATAACTTGATGTTGTGTTACTTTTAACTTGGTATAGGAAAGGTAAACCTGAATATTTAAAAGAAGAGAACAGATTTGCAAGTATGCAGTACTTTTTCACAACCTCAGAGAACTTTACAAGCCCAAGTATTTTGTTGAAATATAATCCCTTCAGTAACGTAGGTCTAAGGTGAACTTTGTGTCATTTATGTGTTGAAGGACGTCGGAATGAGCATCTAGCCCATGTTGTGCCTGACCTGGTGGTCTCTGATGCTACAACTACTTCCCACAAGTAGAAATTGTTCCATTCTCCATATTTTGTGCACAAAAACAGAAATTGGTGGAGAAATACAACAGGTCTGGCAGCATCTGTGGAGTGACCCTTCTGCAGACCTACTGATTTCCTCCAGCAACTTCTGTTTTTGTTTCTGATATATAGCAACGGCAGTTCATTATTCTATTCTATTTGAACCAAATTAGAGATTTGGACAAAGTGAAATTGAAAGGCACTCGAAAGAGACAACATTCAAAAATATCACATTTTCATGTCCTCTCAGCTTTATTTGAAATGTTCAAGAATAGAAGTGTATATGAATTTCCTAACAAACCTCCATCAAGATATTTCAAAAAAAGACAAAGAGACAGTTGCCCCATTACTACATGTTAATGACACCAATAAATAGCAACAATACAGTTGGAAATTTGTGTGTTCCATCAAAATTAACTAAGGTATCAAACATCAAACAATTCAACACAGGCTCAAAGAAGTGTAAGCACATTAACAATTGATCTTAACAATAACTTCTTCGCAGAGATTGGCATGAACTTGACTTTCGGGACAGCAGTGGAAATGGAAACTTTAAGAGATTGGAAATTATTTGATGAGTTGATTTGGGACAGGCTCTCAATGATGTTAGGAAAGCTGAGTGAAGATGATTCTCACATCCTCATTCTATATTTATTCTTTGGGATATTAAAGTAGTGTAGTGATTGTTTTAAATATCTTGGATCTTAAATTATCAGTGAAAACTGAGTGCTTTATAACTGAGGTGACTACACCCACCTCGAACTCGTTTTGATGTTTATTATCTTTGTTTTGTTAGAGCAATAATTTGTCAGCTGAAACCACCCAGTGCTAAAGTGAAATTTAGCACTCCCTAAATCTCTCTGCCAAATTACTTCTCCTTTTTAAAAGCACTCAATACAAAGGATGTCCTTAAACAAGTGCTTGAAGGCCTGTTGTAATGTTGCCTTTTGTAGCTCAGTGTCAAATTTTGCTTAATGAATGCTCCTGGGATGTTCTTTGGGGATTTTACTACATTAAAAGGAGCTATATAAATGCACGTGAATGCTGACAGAGCAATTATCGCAATAGGTTTCTTCTCAAATCTCCACTTCTATTTTAATTGGCCACATATTAAACATGCTGGCACACCACCTTACTCTGTCCATATGACACTCTGATTAGCTAAATACTCGATCACTGGTCATACAATTAGCAAGAGTGGAGCTTCCAACTGAGGACTTAATGTCAATGTTGATGAGCTACAGTGAGCAGGTGGTAACTTAAAAGTTATACAGCAAAATGCAATATTTCCACTCGTTCACACTTGCTCGTTTTTTTTATAAAACAGCATTATTAAACAGAAAACCTGAGAACTGCAAGAACAGGTTTTATAGTTGTCAGCTGAAAGATTATTTCAGTGTTAAACAATAGAACCAAAGAATTACAGCAGTTTCATTTCAATACGTGTGTTAGTGAAGGAATAAGCTGAGAGGGAATGACTTATTGAGGAAAAAAATCACCCAGGTATTTTGACAACCATTTATCATTTGAATTAGTTCCCTTGCAACTTATTTCCAAAGACAGGTCACTTGCCCAATACGCAGCCTCTGTGCAAAAGGAGCAGAGACAGTAAAAACAAAACATAAAATGACTTGATTTCAGTTTAGCCCAGAAGGGTTGTCACACGGGTATTGACAAAGTTAAAAATCACACAACACCAGGTTATAGTCAACAGGTTTATTTGGAGGCACTAGCTTTCGGAGCAGTGCTTCTTCATCGGGTGATTGTGAAGCAGGACCATAAGACACAGAGTTTATAGTAAAAGATCACAGTGTCGTGCAACTGAAATGATATATTGAACAAACCGAGATTGTTGTTAAGTCTTTCATATTTTAGAATGTGTCGCCAGTTTCGGTTCATTAATATGTAAATCTCAGAACTTCTTTTAACTCATATTCTCAAGATAACTTAAGGTTTCATTAAAAAAAGGTGACATTTCAGCTCAGGGTGTTGATGCTCAGCTCATGGGTGTTGATGCATTCCATTTCATTCATAACAATAGGGCAGATGCTGTCTAATCTAAAACAGACAGCTCACCTCTCCATCCCTCTCTGCCAACAAGTCAGTAATGTGACGGAAACTTACTGATGTATTTGGTTCGAATGGTGCAGGTGTGACACTCAGACTTAACACCACCCAAGGCAGAACACCCTCTGCCACCAGAATCCCAGAATCATAGAAACATAGAAAGCAGTATAGGCCATTCAGCCCTTCGAGCCTGCTCCAACATTCAGTATGATCATGGCTGATCATCCAACCCAAAATGCTGTTGCCACATTTTACCCCACAGCCTTAATCCCCAAGAACCATGTCAATCTCTTTCTTGAGAACATTCACTGTTTTGGCCTCAGCTGCTTTCTGTGGCACAGAATTCCACAGGCTCACCACTTTCTGGGTCCCACTTACTCTAAGAAAAACAAAAACTGAGCGCTGACTTAATACAGGTTCTTAACATTATGAAGGGCTTTGAAATAGTGAATCCTCTTGTGGGGTAGAGTATAACTGGAGGTCATTATTATAAGGGGCAACATTTTCACACAGAGGGTGGTGTGTGTGTGTGTGGAATGAGCTGCCAGGGGAAGTGGTGGAGGCTGGTACAATTACAATATTTAAAAGGCATCTGGCTGGGGGTGGGATCCGATTCCCTTTCAGATGGTTACAGGGAGGTTTCTTGTACTTAGGCACTTTTATCACACCAGCCTTCAATCAATTATACAAGGCTAATTTTGTGCGGTTGCTAGAGAGGATAAGACAGGACCTTCAGTGCTGAGAGGATCTTCCGATATCCTGGTTGGGTAGAATAACTCTGGTCAAAATGAATCTTCTTCCTCATTTATTATATCCTATGGGAATGCTCCCTTTGATGCTGCCTAGTCAAGTGCTATGGAGGCTAAACAGCTGGCTCGGTTCTTTTATCTGGCATCATAGGCAGCCTCTTATTAAGCTTGCAAAATTGCAGCTCCTGCAGAGGATGGGGGGTGTGAGCTTTCCAGACTTTAAGAAATATCAATTAAATTCCCTATTATCCTATGTGGCTGATTGGGTTTACCAGGTCCTGAGGTCAATTTGGCTGGTCATTGAGGCTTCCCAGGTGAAATGCCCCCTCATTAATTTGGTGCTTATGGACAAAATGAGGACTGTTATGGACCACTGAAGAAATCCGATTATCCTTAATACGGTTAAAGTATGGAGAATGATGTGACAAAGTGAGAGCAAATCACAAAAAACTTGCCCTTTTACTCCCACAGTAGGAATGCCAGGATTCTGGCCAGGATCGATGGATTCTAGCTTTAGGCTTTGGGGATCTAGAAGAATTTCCTGTCTGGGAGATTTATTTGAGGGGGTGGTCTTGATGTGTTTGAGCAGTTGAGCTATTGAAATATGAACTATTTCGGAGGGACCTCTTTCATTATTTTCAGATTAGGGACTTTATACAGAAAAAGACTACATTAATGGTCAGTCCCCATAAGTCTGATGTGGAAAGGAGTACTTTGGTCTACGGGTACTCTCTCAGTCAGCACCCTCTATCATTTATTAAGAGGTAATGTCTCAAAGGACGTTGAATGACTCAGGAATTGGGGGTGAAGATTTTGTCAGAGGTGTGGGAGGATATTTGGGAGAATGTAAGGAAGGTTGCAATCTGTAAGAGGATGCAGGCTATGCAACTGAATTTACTCCATGGGGCTTACTTGGCACCAGAGCGGCTTACAAAATTTAAGACATCTCCAATGTGCTCCAAATGTACAACTGATATTGCTACTCTTATACATTGCTTGTGGTCATGCCACATGCTTCATAGGTATTGGAGCGCTATAGCAAGTGTCTTGGAAGAGATCTTGGGAACCGAGGTCAAGGCGGATCCGGTATCCCTCCTCTTGGGTTGGCAGAATCTCCCCTCTTTGGACGTGCATGGGAAGAAACTGCTTAATATTTTTTGACTTTGTGCGAGGAAGAACATTCTGATGAGCAGGGTGTCAGAGAATCCCCCAGGGCTCTCTGGGATGCGTATGTTACTCCCATAGTTGGAATGCCAGGATTCCGGCCAGGATCGATGGATTCTAGCTTTAGGCTTTGGGAATCCAGAGGAGTTTCCTGTCTGGGAGATTTACTTGAAGGGACGGTCTTGATGTCTTTCAAGCAGTTGAGCCAGAAATATGAACTATTTAGGAGGGACCTCTTTCGTTATTTTCAGATTAGGGGCTTCATACAGAAAAAGACTATATCCCCCTGGACTTCCTTACCAGTATGGTGCACCAGAAGATTGAACTCTTATAGGACGTGGTGGCTCTTTTTGAACTATATAGATGCAGACTTGTCGGCTATATTGGTCAGGGCCTTTGTGTAGCCATGAGCATTGTGTCTGGTGGGCCGGACCCCTGGTAGGAGGAATTCTGAATAAATATGGGTTTGCCAACTGATGCTCCTGGTGATGGGGAGCTCTGGTGGGATTGCACTGTGTTATAACATAATTCAATTTAATTTGTCTTGATTCAATTTAATTTAATTTAGTTCATTTTTTGTTTCATTTATTTATTGAATTGTAGTTTACGTAGAGCTTTCTTTTTTCTTCATTTAAAATTGTTTGTGGATAAAGTATCAGTTTTGTTGTTATAAGATTGTTATACTATTTTGTAGTAATTTTATAAGTTTTTTAAAAAAATCAAAATCTTTTTCTCAATAAAAATATTTACAAAAAAGGGCATCTGGATAGGAATGTGAATAGGAAGGATTTAGAGGAATATGGGCTAATGGGACGAGATTAGTTTAGGATATCTGGTCGGTATAGACAAGTTGGACCTTAGGGTCTGTTTCTGTGTTATACATCTGTATGACTCTATGATAATCAACAAGAAATCCAATAGAGAATTCAGGAGAATTATGTTTTCAAAGAGTGGTGATAGGGAATCGTGTATAGAATAAATATCAATGGATTTTAGGGGAAACTAGACAAGCACATGAGAGAAGGGAATAGAATGGCATTATGATAGATTTGGATGAGAAAATATGGGAGGAGTTTCTGGAGTAGAGTGGAGTGGAAACACAGGGTTGGGCCGAATGGCCTATCTTTGTGCTGCATATTCCCTGCACTGCTGTTGTACAGACTGTGAGATTTGCAAAGCGTCCTCAGTCGCCCAATACCCTGAGCAGGTGATACTTCCCCACATCTTCATCATCACTGGTTCAATACCCTGGGATTCCCAACTAAGCTCCATTCTGGCAGACCCATCTCCATAAGGGGCTGCATCAATTTCAAAGACACAGCCAAGTGACCTTCCCCCACTAAAATAAAACAAAGAATTGGAGATGCTAGACATCTGAAACCAAAACATAAATTGCTGGAGAAGCTCAGCGGGTCTGCTAGCATCTGTGGAGACAGGGATAGTTAAAGTTTCGAGTCCACTGACATTTCTTCCAGCCTTGGGCGACTGTGTGGAGTTTGCACATTCTCCCCGTGTCTGCGTGGGTCTCATCCATGTGCTCCGGTTTCCTCCCACAGTCCAAAGATGTGCAGGTTAGGGTGAATTGGCCATGCTAAATTGCCCCATAGTGTTCAGGGATATGTAGGTTAGGTGCATTAGTCAGGGGGTAAATGTAGAGTAATAGGGTAGGGGAATGGTGGGATACTCCAGAGGGTCAGTGTGGACTTGTTGGGCCAAATGGCCTGTTTACACACAGCAGTGATTCTATGATATTCTACTATTGGTTCCTGCAGTTTCTCCAGCAGTTTCTGTCTTTGTTCGTCTCTCAGGGCAATGAGCATTAAATGCCCCTCCGAGTCAGGCAGAAGATTGAATGGGAAGAGCATTTCCACATTGTTGGACTGTGACCAGTCACAGTGAAGGAGGACATTCGGCCCAATTAATTAAAAAGGATAACCATAAATTATCAGGAAGTAACAACCTACAGTCTGAAAGTAAGCAGGAAGATGAAACGAAGGATCCCTTTAAACACTTCAGACAAGTGAGTTAAATATTAAAACAGAAAGTGCTGGAGAAATTCAGCAGGTCCAGCCTACAGTGAGAGTGAAATGAGTTAGAGTCATACTGGACCCAAAACGTTAACTCTGCTTTCTCTCCAAGGATGTTGCTGGCAAACGGGACGGGTTGAATGTAGAATATCTGGCATGTATTGACGAGTTGGAGCGAAGGGTCTGTTTCCGTGCTCGGACTCGATGACCTACTGAGTTTCTCCAGCAATTTCTGGTTTGTTTCAGATCTTCAGCATCGGCAATATTTTGCATTTACTGTATTTTCGGGTACGTATTCACACTTCGATTCCCAGACATCCAGTTATGTTTAGATGTTGCCAATTTATTGAAACCGAAATGTAAATACAAACAAAATCGGTGGTGAGAAAAACAAAGCTAATGTTTTGAATCCGATATGACCTTTTCAGTTTAAAAAAAACCTCGCATTATTGTGAATGTTTGGGAAAAGATTCCATATTATGACTTTTCCTCCTGTCCAGACCTCCTCGATTTTTTTTGGGATAGAGTCCCACTTGTTTTTTTAAAAAGCGGATTCATCCCCGTGTGCTTTCCGGAGTTGTAGGGACCAGGTGAATCCGAAACGTCCAGACACCAGGCGAGGGGAGGAAAGGCAATTTCTCATCACAGTCCAGCTCACAAATTACTGAAAGCCAGTCACACGTTGCGCACTCAAAACCTGTTCAGGTTGGATCAACTCAAAACAAGGAAGTACACGCTAGTCACCACCTATAAAAACCACACCAGCGGCGGGAATAGTTCATTCAACCTCATTAGGACAGCTTTCAGGATAGCACTTCTGTAGTCTAAGGAGCACCCAGAACAAGGTATGACTAAGTTATGCTTGTTTAAACAATGTTACTGTCAGAAAGAGGAAAGAAAAAAATGTCGAGTGAATTTAATTTGAGTTACCCTACATTAAGTAGTGGGGGTAGTTTTGTTTTGAATTGATTTAATTTTAAAATAACGTTTTTTGTACAAACTTCCAAGTGTTCATGAAGCAAGATCTTTCGGAAACAACATACTGATTAACTTTTAATACCACTTTAATCAGTAATATGTTACATTCCCCCTCAATGCTTAACTTTCTGGTATAAACTGCTTTTAAAAATTATTTGGTGTGGAATGTTTTTTTTTATTTCTAGCATGTATTGTACAGAAATGTTATGGATTTTGCACTCTTTTTAAAGACCAGCATCTGTTAACACTTCCACTTTTGGATAAATGTGGACAAGCAAAAGTGAGGCTAGGTGCAGCGTGTACTGATTCGAATGGCTTCCTCGCTTGGAACCAGTAGCTGTTTTTCAAATCTAAATAGCCTTTTTTAAAGGCGTAAAGACCGCTCTTCTCTGTAACCAATAACCCAAGTCGCGTTTTTCTTTAAATGAAACTTTGACACCCTCGAGTCGCTTTCTACCAAGTTTAACTAAAAACCAACCGCCCCTTGGTTAGGCTGAAAAGTGTGCCTCTAGAAAACATCGAAACTGGACAATTTGATATACAAAAAGCAAAGATTAGTTCATAACTCGTTTCAGCTCAATCTTTCCCTCCCGCCCACCTGATTTCAATAACTTGAATTAAACGCCAGCAGAATTCAGGATTTAATCGAGCGGTCTAATAATTAAGTGACTTAAATTTAATTAATTCACCTTTTAATTAAGGATGTTTTATTTGAACTAACTATTTAGCTTCAGTTATTTTAGAATTTGTCTATAGAATTCTTTCCTAGTGTTAAGAAAAGATTGAGAATTACTCTTAGTAATGCTGCAGGCTTTAGTCGCTATTATAACTATTTTGTTCTATGACTTTCCCGGTCCATCTTCTCTTCTCCCCCCCCCCCGAATTGTTTATTAGTTTGCAAAATTGTCTGCAGCCGACTTCTAACCCCACAGGTTTTAAATGTCTAAGTATATTTCAGGAAGTTCTTCTGTAAGAAATTCCCCGTGACCTCTTAGTGTATGCTTTACAAGCAAAGTGTTCTTCCTTAAACTAAACTGTTTATTGCGACTGCACCTTGTTTGAGACTGACTGATAAAGTTCCCCAAAGACCTGTTGGTCTGTATTTCCTTTTTTAACCCACCATGATACAAATAAATAGTGGAACAGCCAAATGGCCTATTCTCTTTCTTATCTTTCATGGTCTTGTCTTGGGCCAGCCTTCCTTGAGGATCCAATCTTATTGGGGGACAAGGGCCATTCAGTCAGAAACCAATTTTATATATTGGAATATTGTTACTACTGTTCTAGCATTAGGTTCAGTTGTTTGTGACATAACAAATGGTTCCTCCCTTTCAGAAAATGTATTATAAGGTGTGAACCTGTTTAAATGAACAGGAAACTTGCTTGGCATTTGTTTCCTTTGTGGTCAGGGACAAACATCTCCAAATTTGACTGCAGTTTAAGATTTTTGGAATGCAATTGAAATGCCAGTGGTGCATGCCACTGTAGCCTTGTGGCTCAGTAAAGCCTTGCATGTATTCATTGCCTTGCTCTCATTATTAATCAGCTACCCAACATTTTTAAATTTAATTCCATCAGGTGCACAATGTCTACTTCGACTGATGTATGGCACACTGAAGACTCTCTTCCTGAGGAGACTTGCTCTCATGTAGAAAGCTCTGATGGGAGCTCAGTTGGAGGTCTGGAGTGTGCAATCTGCTTCAGTTCCTATGACAACACCTTCAAGACTCCCAAGTTGCTGCAGTGCCAGCATGCCTTTTGCTTGGAGTGTCTGGCCAGACTGGCAGCCAGCACACCAGCTGACCAGTCCTCTGATATCATCTGTCCACTTTGCAGGAGCCAGACAGCGTTGCCTGAAAATGGAACCCCTGCCTTAAAAACAAGCCAAGAGCTACTCGCTCAGCTCCCACCCCAGCTACAACTTGAAGAACCAGTATGGGTGGAAGGCAAGAAACTGTGCTGCAAGAACTCAAAAGAGCCTGGTAATTCTGACTTTTGCATCTGTATTGACATTGGTGAAACAAAACCAGAAAATGCAGCTCCTCCTGCCACAGTAATAGACAATAGACTACTAAATTGCTTTGGTCTCCTTGGTGACTGGAAGAGACTGGTACTATTTATACTGGTACTCATAATTTTCCTTGGTGTTGTGTTATGGCCACTCCGGTGTGCAATTGCCACACAAAATCTAAGCTGTGCTCGCAATCCTCCTCCGACATCTGCCCCTGTCAATACTACAAGATAATAGGGGCAAGTAGTTTTTGCATGTGGAGCTGGTGTTGTATGACATCTGGACATTCTGCTGTCTGTTAAACTGGGAAGATTCACAACCAGTCAAGTAATTCACCAAACACTACAAGAAATAATATTAACTTGGTATAAGTTAAGGGTTCCAAAACTAGCAATTAAGATTTGTGCATGCAATGCACTGCAGCTAACAAACTGAACAGGTTTCATGATCATAGGCAGTCAAGTAAATGAGGAACTAATGGTTAGAGAACATCAACTGGAATTTTTGAACAAAGCCAGTCAGTTGTCTGCAGTAACTTTTTTTTCTTTCGTAGGGGGTAAAACAAGTCTGCAATCTTTAGTCCGAATACATGCTACAAAGTATTCAGTATAAACTAAGTTCTAGCATTCTATTTGAATAGAAATGTGAGCACTTATTGAATTTTGTGGTTATAGAAAACACTTTTTTTCCTGTCATAAGTGGCTTTCATGTACACCTCTCAATTAGTCAGTGACTTTTCTACTGTAAAAGTAGAAAGACTTAAATAGTACAAGTCCTTTTTTAACAAGTCACTGACTAACCAGCAAACACAATGATTAGTTTGTGGCAGTTGACACTTTTTTACTAACTGATTTTTGTTTTGCTTAATAACTTTCACTACAGTTCACTCCATTGTCGTTGCCAAAAGGAAGCAATTCTTTTCCTTGGAAGTGATTAATTAAAAGTCCACTGGGTTAAGTCTAGCAATATGCCTATTTTAGGGTACTGTGGCAGTCCCAATTTGTCACATGCACTTTCCTTGCCCTCCAACAATTCATAAATATTTCCCAAAATTCAATATTACCAGAAACCTTTAGCCTATGTAGTTTCACTGGTGCTAGGAATGCAAAATCCCTTTATCTATTCCAGTTATGAATCATAGTTATTTGCTTGCACTAGAAATGAAAGTAATCTGTTCAACCCTTGGTTTTTTTTTCTCGCCTACTTTACACAAGTGCTTTTATCCCAGCTGCAGTAATGACTCCTCCATGATTCTGCACATCACCATCTGAAGTGTGTGGGGCCTGCTTGGCAATCAAAGCAAATCTGCTCTTGATACCTGAATTAAGTCCTTTTGATGGTTGGATAAATTTAGGACACTGGCCAATTGTATCAAATATCATAAGTTTATTAGTGCATGGGCTTGTAGTAAAAGCTTCTCGTTACACTAGTAATGTGGTCTTTGTCATTAGAGACATCTTTACCAGGTTATAATGAATTTAACTGAAGCAATATTTACTATTACAGGTGAATGCTAATCTCTCCAATGAGGTTATTATATTCTTTGAACTGCTTCAGTGAAGCTCAAGAACTGCCATACCTTTTTTCAGTGTTTAAATAGGACATTGCAACTGTGAACTTGTTTTAATTTTTGAAATTGTATAATGCAACATCTGTACTCTGCTAGGTTTTGAGCAGAGTTCATGATTCCAATTTTTGCAAACATTAATAGTGACAATTCAATGTGTCTTTAGTGAACAGAAGAATCATTTTAACTATTTGTCTGCAACTAATAGGTTAATAATTCTGTGTTCTAAATTTGTGCAAATGAAAAGTGAAGTACAATTTCAATAAAGGTTTTAGATTTTTGACTTTGTCTTTGGGTTCTAACTTCTGCATTAGTTGTAATGGGAATAACAAGATTGAGTAGCTGGAAACAGTACAGCAGGTCAAGCAACATCAGAGCTGGGGACTGTTTCAGGCAGTGGGAGCCAGGACCTGGATAGAGCACTTGAAGATAGTGGAATCAAGGGTTATGGGGATAAGGCAGGAACAGGGTACTGATTGGTTAAGATCAGCCATAACCATAATGGTGGTGCTGGCTCAAAGGGCTGAATGGCTTACTCCTGCACCTATTGTCTATTGACCCTTGAGTCCTGATGAAGGCTCCTGCCCAAAATGTTAATTCCCCTGATCTTCTGATGCTTGATCTGCTGTGCTGTTTCCAGCTCCATTTTAGTAACCTGACTTTTCAGTACCTGCCATCTGCACCATCTCCAAATTAAATTTGAATAAACCTTACTGACTTCTTTCCCCCCCCAACCCCACCTATCATGCCAAACCATAGATGAATGCAGTCTTGGACTGGAAAGTGGAATACACTTATTTTTGTGGATAAACTTTGTCTCTGGTATTTGGTCTTTCCAGTAAATCTTGTGTACATTTTTACTCAACAAAAGGGGTTCTAAAGACTGATTACCAAATTCTCTCATGAACTAATTATTAATTGTCCCTCCTTCATGAGGGAAGAAACTGACAAAGCAATTTAAGCTAGTGTTTTAAAGAAATCCACTTCCAATGCAAATTATTCCTCATGCATCACATGTTCACCCTGCTGAACATGCCAACACTTCTGAAGACCACTCAGCTTTTTTTCCCCGCCCCCTTAAATAAGATCCTAGTAGTTCAATTACTGCACCTTCCATCCTATAGAATACTTCCCCCAGCTGAAGCAAGTTGTGTTAAAGTCCAGTGCAATGAAATTCATGCAAAAACTCAAGGGTGTGGAGTTGAGAATTTTCCTGAGATTTTTGCATTGTGCTACATGTGACTAAGTGCATTTGTGGCTTAAAATTTGTACTTCAAATACCCACTGTGCATGGGTGACTTTTTTTTTTATCCAAAAACGAATTTCTGCAGTGCTATTCTGCACAGCCAGGAACAAACACTGCCATAGCAGGTATCCATGCTAGGAAGGTTTGTAAGTCTCTGGTTATGATCTGAACAGTTTAGTTGTGATGTTTGTGGGTCAAGATTGGAAAAAATTATGCATCTTGCAAAATACTTTGTTTTGTAGGTGAAACATTTTATACACTTTTTTTTGCTTTTTAAAATGTGTAATTTTTGGGTCCCTTTCCTCTCTGCTACATGTAGGAAAACCTGAGTTACCACTTTGTTTCTTCCCAGAGTCTTCTCTGCACATCCCTCCAACCCAGATTTCCATAGCATTAAGGATTTTTGCCTGTTTAAAATTTTTAAAATATCTTTCACTCTCCTGCTTTAACTCCTCTGCAGTGGAGTAACCCAACTATTATAGCATGGTAGCCCATGTGGGAAGTCCCTCTACACAAATGGTGTGGAGGCAACTGCTAAGGATTGATCTGGTTAACAAGTAAATTATTGTGGATGATGTCCACCTAGATTGAAATGACCATAAAGCAGACAGCAATGGGCCAGATTTCAATAGCCACAGATTGCAATGGTCAGCACATGGATGGCTAAAACAATGGACTGGACATGCCTGGCTGCTTACCTTGGCAGCTCTTGCAATGACCTGTGTTCCCACAACTTCATATCTGGAATGTTGCATCAGTAATTCTGAATTGCCATCAGTTACATATGTATTTTCCTTCATCCCTACAAAGACTGGTGGCTTGAGGCACCATTACCAATGGTCAAATAATTAGTCTTCAAAATCCATTTCACTTGTGCAAAGGGTTGTGATGCAGACTACTTGTGCCCTGATTCATGTGCGTTCTAGAGGGGTTTTTGGTTTGGGGGCTTACCCCATATCCGATTCTCCGTCAGTGCTCCCAATGAGGACATGTGGCTTCACTGTGGTATCTGCTTCCCCCTTTCCTAATGCAGAGTCTGACCATGAAGCCTCAGTTTTGAGAAGCATTTTAATATTGCCCACAATCACTTGTGTATTGAGTTGGAGAATCAAAGCCAGGATATATTATTCATTCACTTGGCATACTGTACATATTTTGGCCTCTATTAAAACAACTGTCTCAAAGTTCCTGTTGTGGCAATTCATATCATTCCACACTGCTATTCAATCTATTGTTCTTCAATTTAAGTTGCATTTAAATCTGTCACTTCTGAACATCTGTGCTGAATAATTTATAAACTACAGGCACCAGTGGACTCACTTTCATGAACAAGAATTCTTTTTCAAATGTCATTTAAAATGACCTCCTCCTGTTGAAAGCTGAGAATCGAAGTAAATGTTTAAATGTGGAGAAATTACATCCTTGTACCTCCAGGTACATCCTTGTACCTCCTGTTCACATCTGGGGCTTCAAGAAAACATGAACACCTACAATCAGCATATGCTGGTTCATATTTTTTTTTTCAAGGATTGATTGGATTTTTAAAAAAAAATCTGAGCAGAGATACCCTAGCGTAAAGATGATTTGAGCTCAATTTTAAAATAAATTTAGCTAACTTCTGTTATCTATACCCAACCATAAATACCAGTACCTTCTCCTGGGTAATTAGGGGTGGGCAATAAATACTGACCCAGCTAGTGAAACCATGACCTGTGTGGGGGAAAATATGTTTAAAAATTAAAACTGGTTAGGAAGAGTTTCTGAAAGCGGGACTGGGATAGATGAAGAATGTTAAAATAAGAGCACTGAAGACCACTTCAGAATGGTGTGGGGCTGTTTATGTACTTTGTGCTGAGAATGAGCATTTGAAATTCAATGTGGTGTAGACCCTATCACAGTGAAACATCCCATGGCAAAATATTTTGTCAGTCAAGATGTTAAGACACTTTGGTTCTTGAAATAGAACAGTTCATCTAATCATAAACAGCATAGAAACAGACTCTTTGGTCCAACTTGTCCACACTGACCAGATATCCTAAATTAATCTAGTCCCATTTACCAGGACCAGACCCATATCCCTCACTTTCCTATTCATATGCCCATCCAGATGTCTTTTTTTAAATGTAATTGTACCAGCTTCCACTACTTACTCTGGCAGCTCATCCATACGTGCACCATCCTCTTGTGAAAAACGTGCCCCTAAAGGTCCCCTCTAAATCTTCCCCTCACCTTAAACCTATGTCTTCTAGTTTTGGACTTGCCCATGCCAGGGAAAGACCTTGTCGATTTACACTATATCCATGCCCCTCATTTACAAACTTCAAAGGTCATGCCTCAGCCTCTGCTCCAGGGAAAATAGCCCCAGTCTATTGAGCCTCTCCCTATACCTCCAATCCTCCAGCCCTGGCAACATCCTTAAATCTATTCTGAACCCTTTCAAGTTTCACAACATCCTTCTAATATTAAAGCTCTTTACTACCAGTGAAGAATTTTTAATGTGATCTTGTAATTTTAAGAAAGTGGCAAATGTACTCCTAGCAAGCTTCAACAATCTGACAAATTCAGGGTCAAAATTCTAGAATTCCCTCAAGGGTATTGAGAGTCTACCTGCAGCACATGGGATTGTTGAGGTTAAGAAGTCAGCTCATTACTGCCTATACAAGGGTAGCCTAGGAATGGAGAAATAAATGTTGGTACAACCAGTGACCCCCACTCCCATGAGTGATTTCATTGTTTTTTAAAAAAAAAGATACTTCTTTGTGATATTATTTGAGCAGCCATGACAAACACGAACTCTCCTGCTTGTCTGCAAAACAGCATCAGAAAAGTTAGAAATGTGAAATGCAAACAGAAAATGCTGGAATAAAACTCAGGAGAAAGTGAGGGCTGGAGATCTGAGTCAAGTGTGTGTTGCTGAAAAAGCACAGCAGGTCAGTAACGTCTGAGGAGCAGGAGAGTTGATGTTTAGGGTATAAGCCCTTCATCAGGAATTCTCGATTTGAAGGGCTTATGTCTGAAATGTAGGGTTTTTTGTCCCCCTGCTCCTCATGCTGCCTGACCTGCTATGCTCTTCTAACAACATACTCTTGACAATATTTTGCGTCCACCAGAGATGCCAGGCAGTGCCTCAGTTGAACATCTCAACCAAGAGATCGCACCTCCAACAGTGTAGTACTCCCTCTGTATTGTACTGGAGTGTCAGCCTTTTTTTTTTAAATGCTCAAGTTGTGAAGTGGAAGCTTGAGACCCAGAGTCAAAAGCACTATCTACTGAGCCACAGCTGACCCACAAATTAACAGGAGCATTAGAGAGAGAGAGTGTACAGAAGTTAATTGGAGAAAGTTTTACCAAACCTTTTCCCCACTGTGATCCCCAGTTTAAAGCTTTAAAGTTGTTGTGACCCCCTCAGTGTGAACTGAGAGCTAAGGAGCCTGTGAAAGCAGAGGGCTTTGTATGTTGGAATAGAAGCACCATGTTTATGACTAGTTCAGATCTTCACAATAGCTATTATCATCTAGGAGCCCATGACCCCAACATTTCAGCTCACAGTCCCCACTTGGGGTCCTAACCCTCGCTTTGTAAAGCCCTGAGATAACTTGTATAAGAGGTGCAAGTGTTCCTCCGATCAAAGGTTTAAGAAACAGTCACCTGTACAGAATGGAAAGAAACCCAGGAGGGGAGTAGCTAGGAGTGATGGTCAGCACCTCCTACAGACAGAGGTTCAACATGAAGTCTGGGAAAGCTAACCCCATTCTCTCCAAGAACGGTGAAGTACTCAGTTCGCCAGGCCACCTCATTTTATTTCAATCTGTTCAGACACACCTCTGGAGTTGGTGGGATTTGAATCCACACCTTCTGGCTTAAAGGTAGGACCAACTATAAGCTTGGATAAATTCCAGAAACGTTGCTGACAACAGGCAAACAAACATTTCTATTCAATAGATCCACTATCGCATAGTGTTGATCTGATGTTTTTTTTAAAGGAGCCAAATCCTAAATTGATCTGTCTGCCACACTGATTTCAGCTGTAGACATGTAGGTTGGGCTTGGTTAACTCTAAATGAAGGATGGCTCTTGTCGTGTCCCTACCTCTGAGCCAGTATACCTGGGTTCAAGTTGCATTGATGTAAAATAACACCTCTGCAGAGATTGTTTAAAACATATCTTGACACTAAATAACTGACAGGTGCATTGCCGCTGAATCTTGGCTATTTTATCTTGTCGAGCAAGGCTGATGTGACAAGATTTTTTTATGCAGTGAGTAGTTAGGGTCTGGAGGTTCAACTGAGGCATTCAAGAGAGCATTGGATGGCTATTTGGATAGTAATGGTGTGCAGGAAAGGCAGGAGATTGGCATTAGGCAATACAGCCAACACTGACGGGCCAAATAGCCTCCTTTGCACCACACAATTCTGCGATTACTGCAGTAATCAATGTAAAGTTTAAATGCTAACTCTAAGGTTAATAAGCACATGACTTTGCTCACTTTCTCTTTGCTAATTGTGCAAAAAAGTCACAATTAATTCACTGCAGTTGCTCTGATTCTGATGGGAAGCTCGGGCTGAATCCTGGAAGTCTTGGTCTAACAGCTTTTTGAGAGCAAACTCATTCGCCGCAATGTTCATGTTCCTCCTCCCCATCCCCCTCTGGGCAATAATGGAAGACCATTCCTGCAATGCATCCATCCCAAGAACAAATCAATAAAATTGTTAATGCAAAATAATATGACTAATGGAAGATAGTCTAGTGAACAAAATGTAGATATTATTATAAGACAGTAAAAAAAAAATAGGGACAGGAGAAGGCAATTGACCCTGCTCTGCCCTTTGATATAATAAAGACTGATTTGATTATTTTCTTGCCTATGCCTCCATAGATTTTGACTTCTTTGTCAATCAAAAAGCTAACTCAACCTCTTAATATACTCAATGATCCAGATTTCGCTGCACTTTGACAAAGAGCATTCTAAAGTGGAATAGCGGCATGGCATGTTGGCTCAGTGGTTAGCATTGCTGCCTCATAGCTCCGAGGACTTGAGTTCAATTTCACCCTTGGGTGACCATCTTTGTGGAGTTTGCACGTTCTCCCTGTGTCTGCGTGGGTTTCCTGCCACAGTCCAAAGATGTGTGGGTCAGGTGGATTGGCTGTGCTAAATTGCTCATTGTGTCCAGGGATGTGTTGGCTCAGTGGATTAGTCACGGGAAATGCAAGGTTGCAGGGATGAGATTGGGAGGATTGGTCTGGGTGGGATGCTCTTTTAGAGGGTCGATGTGGGCTAAATGGCTTGCTTCCACACTGTAGGCAATCTATCTTTCTATGAAAGACTGATAACTGACCATTTGTGAGAATTAATTTCTGGTCATCTCCATCTTAAATGAGAGTCCATTATTTTTAAACTATGCCACATGATTTGAAACATCATCTTAGCATTCACCCAGTCAATCCCTCTCGGACTGTTATAAATTTAATTAAGGTCAGATCTCATTCTTCTAAACTCCAAAGGGTATAAGGCCCATCAACATCTTAGCGGACAAGTTCAGGATTCAACCTGAACCCAGGGGTTCATTCGATTGAAGTTAAGACAAAGAGGTTAAGAATTTGCCTGGTTCCTTTGATAACATTCTTGGCAGAGACTGATCAGTGTTCCTAGACTGGGCAGAGATAATTTGATTACAGACTTTGTTTGTAATTTTCATATTCAATGATTTGATTTGGATAACTTCCATATGTTTGTAACAGGACATTACAGTGAGCCATCAGCCTTTGAAATGCGCTCTCTCATCCAATAAAAGGGAATTTGCTAAGTCCCAGATGCTTTACAGATGAATTATTAGTGAGCTATGATGACAATGTGCTGGCGTCATTGCAGTGGAATTTAACATTTTGAGTTACCTGAGGGACTGGGTCAGAATTCCCGAATATGCTGCTGCTTGTTTTGTTTTCTTATCATCCTCTAGCAGTTCAATTGGACATTAGCACCATATCCGGGTAGGCAAGGCTTGTCTAAGCTTATTGCTCTGTCCCGTTGTACTTTAACAAGTAACCCTTGGCAGGACTATTGCTGAGAGGAGAAAGTGAGGACTGCAGATGCTGGAGATCAGAGCTGAAAATGTGTTGCTGGAAAAGCGCAGCAGGTCAGGCAGCATCCAAGGAGCAGGAGAATCGAAGTTTCGGTCTTGAGCCCTTCTTCCTGAAGGGCTCATGCCCGAAACGTCGATTCTCCTGCTTCTTGGATGCTGCCTGACCTGCTGCGCTTTTCCAGCAACACATTTTCAGGACTATTGCTGAATCTATGAACTTATACCATAGGAATGAGAGGTTGTGGAGATTTTGATGGTAAATTGTCAGTGTTGACCGTCATTATCCCTTTTGAATCTGACCACATATTTAGGATATAACATCAACGCAGATTAATACAATAATCTTGAAGATGTGAAACACCCCACCTCAACCAAATCGCATTTTATCGAAACTGGTAATCAGCAAAATCAAGTGATTTTAGATAGAGATTCCCACTTGACACACACAACTTGAGGAAACTGTAGCAAGTTAATTCCTGTTCCCTATTCCCTGAAGTTTAACTCATTTTTGACAGTGGCCCCAGCATAGCCACCACTTAACAAATAACTAGCTGAGAAAAAAGTAATTTATATTTGTAGAATGTTCAAAGTCTCTCATGATTAGCTAGATTTTAAAATATATATCTTCAAAGGTTATTGAGAATATTTCAACTTCTATCTTAACCCCATTTCATATCTTTATTTTGCTCTCTACTAAGTAGGAGAGCCTTTAATTTCTTGGTTGTTTTCTGCACTTGGCTGCTTGAAGAAATTATTGCATTTAAAACACTACAACTGCTTGTATATCAAGAGGGTTATTAGAGTTTAGCAGAATGAGACAGAATCTCTTTGAAACTTATCAACTTCTGACAGGACTGGATCCACTGGACACCAACAGTGTGTGGGACTTAGAGTAAGGGATCATGGTCTCAAAATACAGGGTGGACCATTTCGAACTGAAAAGACAAATTTCTTCACTGATGGTAGTGAAACTGTGGAATTCAATACGAGAGGGAGCAATGGAGACCATGACACACAATACGTTTAAGAAAGAAAGATTTCTGGATGGTCAAAGCATCGAGGGATACGGGAGTAGTGGGTTGAGATGGATCAGTAATGATCATGTTGAGTAATGGAGAAGACTCAGTGGGCTCAATGACTTATTTCTCCTATTTTCTGTCTTTTATTTCATTCCATAGCGATGGCTCGATGAGGATTTCTTCAAGGTTAATGCTGAGTGCCATTGTTTTGCAAAATCTAGGTTGTTATCAAAATTCTAGACATTTTTGTACACAAAAATGGGATTTTCAAAGTACCACGCATTCAGTGTCACATCTACTTAATTTGTAAAGTTCCATGCATTTGGAATCTTAAAAAGATACAATACTAGATTAACTAGAGAAACAAAAGTCTTGGCTGTGTGTGGATAATTTGCTGATTGGTTGCCCCCCACTGGTGGAGTGGAATCATTGAAGGAACTTGACTAAATTAAGGACTGTACCAAAGGCCCATCTGTGAAGATCATTTTTTTGAAATTGTTACAAAATGATAATTTATCCTGTAAGAAGTGAAGAGGTGGAAACATTCAAGTCAGGCAGCATTGGTGCAGAACTGTTCCTTTTTTTTATTAATTTGTGGCATATAGTGTTACTGGCTGGATCAGCATTTATTGCCCAACTCTAACTACGCAGAAGACAGTTAAGAATCAACCACATTGCTGTGGGTCTGGAGTCATGTGTAGGCCAGATTTCCTTCCCTAAAGAGCATTAGTGAACGAGATAGGGTTTTCTGACAATTGTCAATGGTTTAATGGTAACCATCAGACTCTTAATTTCACGTTATTATTGAATTCAAATTTCACGAACAAATCTGGCAAGATTCTAATCCATGTCCCCAGAACATTACCTTGGTCTCTGGATTAAAAATCACGAGGCCAGTGCCTCCCAACTGATCAATCAATTGGTGTGAAATGTTATCCTACCCATCTCTCTCCACAGGCTCTTTCTGTTGGTCTGTTCAGTTTTTTTTTTTGCAGCAATGTTTGGTGTTCTATTCCATGACCAAATCTATCTGGTAGAAAATATGCCAGATGGGTAGCTAGGATAAAAATAGTCAGCTGCAGTTGTGAAGAAATTGAGTTTTGATCCTCAAAGTCTGCAGATGAAAACTCTGTAAACAGACGATGCTCACTTGTTAGTATTGCATCACCAGCCATACAAAGAGTGCCCAGTCTGCTGTAGACAATGATCCCAATATACCTTGTTTATACAACTTTTGATTAAATTATTTTAATTTTTTATTTTAAATTTTGCTAATTTATCCCTCTCGTCCTCTCCTGGTCTATGCTTGAATATTTTAATATAGGTTAGTTGCTTTCAGGTTTTTTTTTGGCCATTCTTTATAATGTTCACGAATCTCAACAGTTAGTATCAGCAGCTGGTTCATCAAAAGCTCCCATGTGCACACTGTCCTGTAGGGTTTGCAATGGTCTCAACCAGCAGCAGCAAGCCCAGCTCTCTCTGCCCACCTCATCTAGATATATATGCTCAACTGTAGCAATCCTACAACAGAGACCAAGTAACTTGATGGAAACCAAAAATAAAATGTCAACCTTTGGTTTTATATTATTTAGCCAGATTGCACTTAGCAACAGTAACCATCTGTGAAGAAATTTTACTCAACTTTTCACGAACTGCAGCTGACCAGTTAAAGATAACACTTGTAAGCCATTACATTGGAGATAAAGTATTGGAAAACTGACAAAGAGAAAACCCACCAGTGCCCTCACTGCATCTACATCTTTCAGAAAATGAGATGCTTGCTAAAAGAGGGTTCACAAAGAATAAACAGACCACAGGATGGCAAAGTGATTAAACACTGCTGCCTCACGGACCGAAGGATCCAGGTTTGATTCCAGCCTCGGGTGAATGTCTGTGCGAAGTTTGCACATTCTCCCTGTTTGTGTGTAGGGTTTCCTTTGGCTGCTTCAGTTTCCTCCCACAGTCCAAAGATGTGCAGGTTAAGTGGATTGACCATTCTAAATTGACCTGGACGTGTGCAGGCTCGATGAGTTAACTATGGTAAATGTGGGATGAGGTTGCGATGTTCTTTGGAGGGTCAGTCCGACTCAGTGGGCCAAATGGCTAGTCTATGATTACTTTCTCACGGTGAAAAATATAGTTTGATCATTATTGAGTAAACTGCTTAGTTTGAACCTTGTAAGCAGATATGGTACAAAACATATTAACTTTGTGCAATGATTCTTATGGCGACGTATGGGAGTGTTGATACCTTCTTCTGTTACTGAATGCCAAATGCTGGATATTTTCCTGGTAGGCTTTATTTGGTCAACTAGAATTCTACTGAATTCCATAACATATTCCTGGCAGTCATTTGTGAAGCAATACTAACATGACCATCTGCAAGTTCCCCTCTGATTCACTCATCACCCTGACTTGAGATATATTGCTGTTCCTTCAATGTGTCTCAGCCAAAATCCCGGACCTCCCTCCCTAATGGCATTGCCATTATCTATTAGCTCATGGACTCAAGGTAGCAGCTGAGCACCATCTTCTCAAGGACAACTAGGGACGGACAATAAATTCTGTCCTAGCCAGTGACACCTCTGGCCCATTAAAGAATCAAAGAAATCCAAGATTGAATGATTGGTATGCTATCATTTATAGTTGGGGCCAACAACCGTAAAATGACTTTATATTCTAGTCTGAAGGTATGATTCTTACTTTGGGGTGTGTTGTGTAATATGTGAGATGTCCTGTGTTCATATTCCAGACAAGTCCCATTTAAAGTGTGTGCAGAAGCAAGGGAGATATGAGAAAAACCTTTACACAGAGCAAGTGATTAGTGTATGGAGCACATCGCCTGAAATTGTGGTGAAGATAGGTTCAGTTGAGATATTCAAGAGGGCATTGAATGATTACTTGGATAGAGTTACTGTGCAGGAGTATGTGGAAAAGCAGGAGAATGTGGAAAAGCAGGAGATTGCCACTTGTAAGTAATGCTCGTTTTAGGAGCTGGTGCAAGCATTATGGGCTGAATGGCCTCCTGCACGTTAATAATTGTGATAGAAATCCAGATGCAAGGTACTTAAATTTTTTTTAGATACAATGAATATTTCTTCCAAATGAAAAACCTGCATAGGCAAGGTCAAATTTTTCTAACCTCTAAGGGATCCAAATTGCTGCTGTCTATCTGCATGGAATATATTTTGGTTTATTTTATATTTAGCTAGCCTTTTCCATAATTATGCACTGTGCTGTACTGCTCTTGTGGTTATGGAGAGGGGGAGGTGAGAATGACTGACTGCTTTTGGCATCCAGGCAGCATTTATCATAATACAGCATGAAAGAACTCTGGCACAACTGAAGCCTCTACAGGTTGAAGTCATAACTAGTGTGAAGGAAGATATTTTGTTTTATGTTTCTATTTATGGTTGATGGAGGCCAATCACCTGAATTCCAGAGATTCACTGATAGAATTCCTCAGTGTAGTGTCAAGGGCCCACTCTCTTCTGCTGCTTCATCAATGAACTTCCCTTCTTCAGAAGGTCAGTAATTAAGATATTTGCACCCTGACATTTAGTACTATTCACAACTCCTCAGAGACAGTACTAAAGGATTCTGAGTCGATATGGTCTAAGACCTGGACAACTTTCAGACTTGAGTTGACCAATGGAAGTAACATTCACATCACCATCTCTAAAAAGAATTTTTCCAATGGCATTTCTATCACTGAAAGCCCCAGTAGTACCATCCTGTGGGTTACTATTGGACAGAAACTGGACTAAGTCAGCCATATAAATACACCGACTACAAGAGTAGGTCAGAAGCTGGGAATTCTCAGGTGAGCAACTGGCTTGACTCCCCATTAATTGTCCACTATCTACAAGGCACTAGTCAGGGGTTTGATGGAATACTCCTCACTTGCCTGAATGAGTGCAGCTTCAGCAATGCTCTAGAAGGTTGACAGCACTCAGGACAAAGCAATTGATTTGATTGTCACCTGATGAATAAACTGAAAACTTACTCCATCTGCCAACAAACCCCCCCCCCAACTCTTTTTGTTCATTTGTGGGAGGTGGGTCTGGACAGGCCAGCATTTATTGCCCATCCCTAATTGCTCTGGAGAAAGTGAGGTTAGCCACCTCCAAATGTTCCCTCTATGAGATGCATTGTGACAACTCAACACCACTTTCTAACTGGTGAAGTTTGTGTGTGAAAGTAGGCCATGGGTAGCAGATTTATTGGAACAGCACTATCTACGAGCTCCCCTGCAAGACTTACATAATCCTGACATGGAACTAAATTGCTGTTCCTTCGCAGGATCAAAAAGGTGGCACACACTTCCCAACAATCTAAACCAGAATGACTGAAACAGTTCAGTGTGATGGCTTACCACCATCCTCCGAAGGGCAAATAGGAATCAGCAACAAATTATGGTCTTCTCAGCAGCATAAACATCCTAAGCAATAAAATAGGTGAGGAGATGAATTACAATGAATTATATTGCTTACATATTTATGTTCTAGCACAATGGCTGCACTGGGATATTGATGATAAAAAGAGCAGGTGAGACAGCAACTTGCATATATAGCTCATCCTGAGGCCTATCTGCCATCTATAAGACACAATGGAGTGCAGCTGAAACAAAACTCAAGAAACATGACACTACTCAGGACAAAGCTGCCCACTTGATTGGCACCATATCCACATTCACTCCCTTACTACCAATGCACAGTAGCAAGTGCGTACCATCTACAAGGTGCACTACAGAAATTCAGTGAGGCTCCTTAGAGAACTTTTCCCAATCCTGCAACAACCATGTAGAAGGACAAGGGCAGCAGATACTTGGGAACACCTCTACTTGCAAATTCCCTCCAAGCCACTCATTCTGACTTAGAAATACATCACTAAAATTGCTGGAAAAGCTCAGCAGGTTTGGCAGCATCTGTGGAGAGAAATCAGAGTTAACATTTTGGGTCGAGTGATCCTTCCTCAGAACATAAACTCTGACTTCTCTCCACAGATGCTGCCAGACCTACTGAGCTTTTCCTGCATTTTCGGTAATATATTTCTAAGTCTGAATGAGTGGCTTGGAGGGAATTTGCAAGTAGAGGAGCTCTTCCACAATTTATGTTTTTGTTTCGGATTTACAGCATCCACAGTTCATTGGTTTTTATTTGGAAATATATGACCATTCCTTCACCACCTCTGGGTCAAAATCTTGGATATTTTCCTCACAGCAGTGTGAGTATAACTACGTCAAGTAGACTTGCCAGGTTCAAAACAGATTCTCAAGGTCTGTTAAGAATGGGTAATAATTCTGTCAGCCAAACCCATTTCCCATGAATAAATAGACAAAAAAAGCAATAAGATTAGTAGCTTTAGATGTCGCACATCTTATGTTAAAACTAGGTTAGTATTCATAATTATCACAGCGTTTGCACACGCATGTGTTGGACTGATTGATTCAAAACTCTGTGAGCAATTTCGATATTAATACTATAAAGTGCCACTGCAGAAATGGTTAATTGTATTGATTTAAGTCCTAACTTTAAACTAGGGATATTTGTCTTTTTGTGAAGCAGCAAGCAAGAATGCAATATCATCAGGTAAATGAATTATGTGTGAAATGTCATTCCAGTGTAGCATTGAGAGCTCATTACAGATGCAGTTACTGTGTTTTGCTTTTAAAAATAGTGGAGCAAACCGTTTATGGTGCTCCCAATCCCTTACATAAATCAAAAACTCAAAACATGAATGGTTTTTTGCGTTTATTGTCACATTCTGGGCAGAATTAGCATTCAAAGGAAGACTCCAAAGAAAGATAATAATATCCAGTAGATATTCCCAAAGAAACATTAACTGACATGTTTTTTCTCATGCACATAGATAATATTTATTACTATCATGGCAGAAGGACGGAGCTTTATAGCTGGCCTGAGTAAGTGCTGGCTTTGATAATAGTTAATCTATTAACTTGCTTTCCAACTGATGCCACTCTACCCTCTTCCCTTCATGAGGTCTTGTGTTGCAACACCTTTTAAAATGTTCTCAATGACTCATGTATTTTGAAAGTATACTTCACGCCACTATGCAGGTATTTCCTTTTGTGGCCTAAGTGCTGTGATGACGGTGCTCTTAAAACACATTGCTCTGAGGTGTTTGCTATTGACATGTTGATCTAAAAGGGTCAACAGCATTCATTTTAAGACTTGAGACACAGGCAGCCCTTGAACCTTAAATCCACAAATAAACAGTTGATTGTTATCCATTTCAGGAGGTTAGCAAGTTAAATATAACAATGAAGGTTATTGTTTTTGAGCACAGATATTGGTGTGTCTCAGTTCCACTTCCACATTTACATGCCGTGAGATTTTTCAGAAAGTAGTCTTTCTTATAACACCATTAAAAACTCAGAAAATGCCTCAGATGTTAAAATATATTTTTTTAACAAAAACTATTAGTTAAGGTTTCTTCAAAGCATGCTATATAATTATTCTGCACATTGAAATATCAAGAGCCCGATACATGTAGTTAATTAACAATGTGAAGGCTGTGCACTGGTTAGCAATTGGTTTCTGAGTGAAATTACATTGCAGAAAGTTGGAGAGTATACGAGTAAATTTTTAAAAAAGTGTCATTGCTATTGGAAAATTAAGTCTAAGCTACTTTCACTTTAGCACCTCTTTAGGTCATTGTACATTCCTAGCACACCGACGCCCTCACCCCAGAGACAGACAGAGAAATTGGATAGACAAGTCAGCCACTGGAATGAGGGAGCCAAATTTAAACAATATAAAGACTGAAAGTTAGCCTATGAATATCAGTGCTCCAGAAACCAAACTGAAAATTCAGAGACTAACCTTTTATGAAGGTAAACCTTGGCAATTACTTAAGAAAAACATCACTTTTAAGTGACACTGCCATTGTCACTATATCTAGACATACACTTCTCATGTTTAGCAATTCCAAGGCAAATATTCTGAATTCATTAGTGTTGGTTGCTAGTAAGCCCAATGGCATTAGATCAATGTATCAGTGATCAGCTGCACTTGCATAATACAACACAGAACGATTACAAAGCAACTTTGTATTAATTCTGAATGGTTTGATATAAGACCAGAAGACATAGGAGTGGCAGTAAGGTCATTCGGCCCATCGAGTCCACTCCGCCATTCAATCATGGCTGATGGGCATTTCAACTCCACTTACCCGCATTCTCCCCGTAGCCCTTAATTCCTTGTGACATCAAGAATTTATCAATCTCTGCCTTGAAGACATTTTAGCGTCCCGGCCTCCACTGCACTCTGCGGCAATGAATTCCACAGGCCCACCACTCTGGCTGAAGAAATGTCTCCGCATTTCTGTTCTGAATTTACCCCCTCTAATTCTAAGGCTGTGTCCACGGGTCCTAGTCTTCTCGCCTAATGGAAACAATTTCCTAGCGTCCACCCTTTGCAAGCCATGTATTATCTTGTAAGTTTCTATTAGATCTCCCCTTAATCTTCTAAACTCCAACGAATACAATCCCAGGATCCTCTGCCGTTACTCGTATGTTAGACCTACCAGGGATCATCCGTGTGAATCTCCACTGGACATGCTCCAGTGCCAGTATATCCTTCCTGAGGTGTGAGGACCAAAACTGGACACAGTACTCCAAATGGGGCCTAACCAGAGCTTTATAAAGTCTCTCTCAGTAGCACAACGGTGCTTTTATATTCCAACCCTCTTGAGATAAATGACAACATTGCATTCGCTTTCTTAATCACTGACTCAACCTGCATGTTTACCTTTAAAGAATCCTCGACTAGCACTCCCAGATCCCTTTGTACTTTGGCTTTATGAATTTTCTCACCGTTTACAAAGTAGTCCATGCTTGTATTCTTTTTTCCAAAGTGCAAGACCTTGCATTTGCACACATTGAATTCCATCAACCATTTCCTGGACCACTCTCCCAAACTGTCTAGATCCTTCTGCAGCCTCCCACTTCCTCAGTACTACCTGCCAGTCCACCTAACTTTGTATCATCGGCAAACTTTGCTAGAATGCCTCCAGTCCCTTCATCCAGATCATTAATATATAACGTGAACAGCTGCGGCCCCAACACTGAACCCTGCGGGACACCGCTTGTCACCGGCTGCCATTCCGAAAAAGAACCTTTTTATCCCAACTCTCTGCCTTCTGTCAGACAGCCAATCCTCAATCCATACCAGTAGCTCAACTCGAACACCATGGGCCCTCACCTTACTCAGCAGCCTCCCATGTGGCACCTTATCAAAGGCCTTTTGGAAGTCTAGATAGACCACATCCACTGGGTTTCCCTGGTCTAACCTACTTGTCACCTCTTCAAAGAATTCCAACAGGTTTGTCAGACACAACCTCCCCTTACTAAATCCATGTTGACTTGTTCTAATCCGACCCTGCTCTTCCAAGAATTTAGAAACCTTAATGATGGATTCTAGAATTTTACCAACAATCGAGGTTAGGCTAATTGGCCTATAATTTTCCATCTTTTGTCTTGATCCTTTCTTTAACAAGGGGGTTACAACAGCGATCTTCCAATCATCTGGGACTTTCCCTGACTCCAGTGACTTTTGAAAGATCTCAACCAACGCCTCCGCTATTTCCTCAGCCACCTCCCTCAGAACTCTAGGATGTAGCCCATCGGGGCCAGGAGATTTATCAATTTTAAGACCTTCTAGCTTTTCTAGCACTTTCTCTTTTGTAATGGCAACCATACTCAACTCAGCCCCCTGACTCCCTTTAATTGTTGGGATATTATTCATGTCTTCCACTGTGAAGACTGACAATGTACTTATTAAGTTCTCCAGCTATTTCCTTATCTCCCATCACTAGGCTTCCAGCATCAGTTTGAAGTGGCCCAATGTCTACTTTTGCCTGTCGTTTTTTTCTTATGTATTGAAAGAAACTTTTACTATCATTTCTAATATACTGGCTAGCCTACCTTCATATTTGATCCTCTCCTTTCTTATCTCTCTCTTTGTTATCCTCTGTTTGTTTTTGTAGCCCTCCCAATCTTCTGATTTCCCAGTGCTCTTGGCCACTTTATAGGATCTCTCTTTTTCTTTAATACATTTCCTGACTTCCTTTGTCAGCCATGGCTGTCTAATCTCTCCCCGGATAATCTGTCCTCAATTATACCCACAAACTCCTGCCATTTTTGTTCTACTGTCTTCCCCGCTAGGCTCTGCTTCCAGTCTATTTTCGTCAGTTCCTCTCTCGTGCCCTAATTATCTTTATTTAACTGTAACACCATTACATCCAATTTTGCCTTCTCTCTTTTAAACTGCAGACTGAACTCTACCATATTATGATCGCTGCTTCCTAAGTGTTCCCTTACTTTAAGCTTTTTTATAAAGTCTGGTTCATTACATAGCATTAGGTCCAGAATAGCCTGCTCCCTCGTGGGCTCCATGACGAGCTGTTCCAAAAAGCCATCCTGTAAGCATTCCATGAATTCCCTTTCTTTGGATCCACTGGCAACATTATTTACCCAGTCCACCTGCATATTGAAGTCTCCCATGATCACCGTGGCCTTGCCTTTCTGACATGCCTTTTCTATTTCCCGGTACATGTTGCGCCTCTGGTCCTGACCACTATTAGGAGGTCTGTACATAACTCCCATTCTGGTTTTTTTGCCTTTGTGGTTCCTCAATTCCACCCACACAGACTCCACATCATCTGACGCTATGTCATTCAGTGCCATAGATTTAATTTTGTTCTTAACTAACAAGGCAACCCTGCCCTGTCTGCCTGCCTCCCTGTCTTTTTGATAAGTTGAAAATCCTTGGATGTTTAACTGCCAGTCCTGACCCCCCTGCAACCACGTCTCTGTGATGCCTACCTCATCATAATCATTCACGATGATCTGTACCATTAGTTCATCTGCTTTGTTATGAATGCTACAAGCATTCAGGTAAAGTGCCTTAGTGCGAACTTTCTTATCATTAGAGATATTGGAAGTCATAAGATGTCCTAAGTTATCCTTTTTGCTGCATTCCCAGTCTGCCTCAAGTTTAAATCCACCTGCACACATGCTATCCTGCTGCTTATCTTTCCATTTAACTCCATACTCCCTGTCGCTTTCACTTTCCCTTCCCCCCCAATGCAGAAGTTTATAGGTGGGTTTATTTTGTAAAGTTCCAAAAAACTGCTGACAGTCTGATTAGTTCCCTCATATGGAATGTTGGATTTTGTCAGTTTTCAGTGTAAGCACGTGAATAAAACAATATACTGTTCATTTTACAGTGAACATGTGCACATTTCTTGACAGTTGACTAATGGAACATCAATGGCAAAGTTAGAAAGTCACTTGTTTTGCCTCAGGTGTATTGCAATACATATTCCATTAAAGTTTGTGTGATACATCAGGTAACGAGGAGACAAGTTATTTTCTGTCTTGAAAGAAGATCACAAAGTCTTAATTCTAAGATTCCCTGATTCTAAACCAAAATTGCTTACATACAAAACTAAGCTGTATTTAGCTGTGGCTATTTGAGAGACGGCATAATTGTAATAGGTCATTTTTCTCTCATGAAAGGGAACAAGATAGTGTAATCAATCATAAATACAGTATGGCTCTAATAGAGAGCAACAAATATTGACTACTTTAAAGTTTGAGAGAAGATTTGTAGCTCAGGTGCTTGTTGTTGTGGTTCTGTTCGCCGAGCTGGGAAGTTGTGTTGCAGACGTTTCGTCCCCCTTGGGAGCTTCACAGGAGGCTCCCAAGCACGGAGGATGTCACCTAGACAGGGGATGAAACGTCTGCAACACAAATTCCCAGCTCGGCGAACAGAACCACAACAATATTGACTACTTGTTTGAAATCTGCCAGAGCCCAGGTGGACTTCAGTTTCCTCATTTCCCCTCTCCTGACATTATCCCAGTCCCAAACCTCCAAATCAGCAGCGCCCTCCCGACCCGTCCCTCACCGTTCCCATCTATCCGCTCCGACTTATCACCTTCGTCTACCAATTGCGCACTCAGCTATCTTATCCCCAACCCCACCCCGACCCACAGCCTCATTCCTGATGAAGGGTTTATGCCAGAAACATCAATTCTCCTGCTTCTCGGATGCTGCCTGACCTGCTGTGCTTTTCCAGCACCACACTCTGGACTCTGATCTCAAACATCTGCAGTCCTCACTTTCTCCTGGTATTTATAGGGTGACATAATGTTGTAGTAATGGCACTGGATTAGTAATCCTGAGGGCCACTCTATTACAGTGGCGACAACAGCAGCTGATAGAACTTAAATTTCAATTAATAATTCTGGAACATAAGCTAGTGTCAGTAATGGTTTCTTTACAGATTTCAGTCAACAGAATGGACAAGAAGAGTAGCTCGCATAGTAAAGGCCAACATAGGTGGAAGGACAATAGAAAGAAAAGTATCTTGTTTTAGAAACAGTATAGGTGGATATTAGCAATAAAAAGCAGCAAAATACTAGTGGGAGAACTTTATAGATACCCTCACTCCAATTTTACCATTGGATAGTGTTTTAAGCAAGAAATAATGATAGCTTGCAATAAGGTAACGTACAGTAATTGTGGCAGGCTTGAATTTCATGTACACTGGACAAATTAAATTTGCAAAGATAATTTGCAAGCTGAGTATGTAGAACACATTCATAGATTCCTAGAGTAACACATTGAGGAACCAAGTGGGAATAATGCTAAATATTGTGCATTGAGGCAGTTTAACTAGCAATGTCATAGTATAAGATCAGATGGGAAAGAAGGGATCATATTACAAATGAATGCTGTATTAAATTTGAAAGCAATATACTCCAGTTCCAAACAATAATCTTGAATTTAATGAAAGCCAATTACGAAAGTATTAGATCTGGCCAAGAGTAATTTGGTTAAATAGGTTAAAAAGTATGATGGGAAATATGGGAAACAGTCTTTAAAAACAGCTAAATTTCATAAAAAGGGAAAAAGTGGAATGAGAGTAAACCAGCTATAAAGTATAATAGATTATAATAGCTGTTAGAAGTATATGATAAAGGAGGAGAGTTGTTAAAATAAATAGTTGGAATAACAGGTCAGTACAAGTCTGGAACTTCTGATAATCAATATTAGAATATAGAAAAGTATTGAAGGTGTTTAAGGGACTAAAAACTAGCAAATCTTCTGTTGTGAATTACTGTGCCCTGTTCTAATTGCCACATTATAATACGGAGGCATTGAGAAGGATAAAGAAAGTCGGCAAGGTTGATTTAAGAAATGCATTGATATCCATCAGAAAACACTAGATACAAAGAGAATATTTCTTCTTGTGGGGAAGAACACAGCTTGAATCCACCAATACAAGATACGAGTCATCAAGATATCAAATATTATGACAAATCAAACAGATTTTAATTGTTTTGGCGGAGGTGGGGGTGGGGGGTGGGAAAGAGAGTGGAAACGAACATTTGAATTAAATGCAGAAAGCACTGATCGTTTGGCAAGTGGACTCTAACTGGTGGAGGCATTGCCATGGAGATTGCATCAACAAATGATGATTGACAGTGAACCAACAGGCTATTTCATAATTATAAACCAGGCAGGTTGGTTGATTAGTCAGAGAATTTCATTGAAAAATGAACCAGCAATGGCTGAAATTTAATTTGTTGAGGTGAAATAGCCATATTGCATGTATATGTCCACTCTTAACATGTGTAGCTTTCAGTGCATGCACCTGCATCATTAAGCATACCTGACTGACAATCCTAAACTGGTTGTCAGCATGATTTTTCATAATTATTCCAGTAAATTATGTCCAATTTCAGAATCACATTTGATGCTGGTCATTGTTTTGCAAGTTTTGAAAGCATTGGTACAGTCAATATATTGCTTGTTGCAAACAGCCTAAGTATTATGCTATTTGACATAGCAATCCAGTTTTCAGAATATACAATTTACATTCCTGGCATCACATCAGTACTGAAATTCATGGATCACATTACTCATTTGTCTGCTAGACAGAACACTGCCATCAAACAAAGGAAATGTTCTATTAATGGTGAACTCCACACACTGCTACCTCACAGTAGTAGCATGAAACAGAAAACTTCACCTGTTACTCAAAGGTTTGAATGAAATTAAAATAGATTGAGCACTTTTCAGGACCAAAATTGATTGCCTTAATGCCTTTCATAAGTTGCATTACATACAATGAGAAATGATTGGGTCAGAGTAACTTTATTCCACAGGATGGCTGCAATACACTATTTCACCAGCAGGTTTATGTGGTGTACACATGTTTCAGGACCCTGTTTACAAGGTTGCTGTTAGGCCAATCATATACTGCATGGGACTGTGGGAGTAACAGTGAAGGTAGGTTTGCAGTAGGTACGAGAAGCAAGCTCTCAACTATAACATCAGAGTTCATTTGATTATTCTATTTCAACTTGCATTTGAGAGCAGGATAGAACCCATTTAAACATGTAAAGAATTTCTTAAATGCATCTGCGAATTCAAATATTACAAATGTAGAAACTGAATAAAAAATGTCAGTGATCTTTCATCAGAATGGGAAAGTAGAAGAAATGGAAGAGTTTTTAAGCCAGTAGAAGAGGGTAGGGCACGAAAAACAAAAAGAAGGGTGAAGGACAGGCAAGGTTAGATACAAAGGATTTCATGATCCAGTAGCCAAGGAGATTGAAGAAACAAAAATTGTGTCCATGGATGGTGCCTGTATCTAGAGTTTTCAGCTTTAGCTGTTCTCTATTTGCAGAACTTTGTTTTTGTATCAACTTCTATCATCTAAACTTTATTTCTCTTTGCAGCAACTCTGAAAACTGTGTTTATAAATATGAATTCTGACTTAGTGACCTGAAATGTTAAAGACACACTTGATATTTAAAATGATTTAGGATGTCCAGAAACGGAGATGTACCCAAAGGCACAAACAAACAAAATACTTGGGCAGTGTGATTATTTAAAATTAATGAATTATGGGATTGCCATTTTTTGATTTTATAATAGGGGTATCAGTATTAATAGGCAGTCTTTTATACATAGAATCATACTGCACGGAAACAGACCCTTTGGTCCAACCAGTCCATGCTGACCACAATCCCAAACTAAACCAGTCGTACCTGCCTGCATTTGGTCCATATCCCTCCAAACCTTTCCTAAAAATTAAAAAATAATTTGGAAGAATACATTTGTTCCATTACATTCATTGAGCTACAGAGTTCTTGCAATGCTTGTAAGTTCAAAATTCCATAAACGTTAAGTTCATTTAGAAACAGTAATACTGTTTGAAGCTTAAACTTGGAGGAATAACAGGCAGGTCTGTTTGTAAACTGGTCTCAATATAATTTTACTAGGTTTTGCATGCTCCTGAGACATCTCATTATAATTCCCCATGAACAGTATAAAGAAATGTTAGCTGGAAGTGAGTGAGAGAGACTCTCACAACACTAAGGGCACCAAAGGGGTTCTCTGCTTCTCAGACAGTGCCCATATAAAACACAATTTATTTTCTGAAATACTAATCCTGAAAGCAAAATACTGCTTTAGCTGAAATACAGAGACCATTCTCACCAAAAGACACAGCTGAACTCAAATCGGCTAATAATCAGCCACAATCAGCATAAGTAGTTTTTAAGGTCAGCTTATTAATGAAATTTTTTTTCCCCTTCCATCATTCTCCTAAATATTCTATTTCTGCAGGTTAGAATCTACTGTTTAAGAAATACTAGTATAAGTAATAAATATTAACATATATAAAAGGTGAATTCTGATAACTAGTGGCTTTAAGACAGCATCCCACTGACTTTGAGGCAATTATCACCATATAGTCAACACTAAAAATATATCAAAATTATTAGTGAACCCATCATTCATACTAATTTTGCTTTGAGAGATCTATTTTATTATGTAAAAAATGCCTTTTAAGAAAATTGTTGTTTTCCGCACTGAATGCCTTATTAATGACGTGATCAACACTTAAATTTTAAAGAAAAACACACAAATCTTAGTTTTTGGCTAGCGGATATATCCACTAACTTCAAATACAATAGAAGTGCCATTCTATCAAATATTATAATGTGCAACGAGTTGTGCCAGTGAAAGCTTGGGCAAATCCCAATATAACAGATTCTCAAATGTTCCTCAACTTTAAAATTTACAAAGTTGTTACAATCTCACTGCAATGCAAAACAATTATGAATAACAATTATAATAGATTTAAACTTTCTCTTGTTGCAGTACCACATGATTCCTGCTGGTGGTACTGTTGCTGAGGCAATTGGCTTCTTTAGTTAAGCTGGGCAGTGCCACCAGTGCAGCTTGTTTTATGGTTAGATACAAAAACACATTTGCAAAACGTAGTTGTCATAGTTTAACTTCTTGTCATCATAATTTATCTTTTTTTCCATCTTGAAAACATGCAGTGCAGCAGATGATGAAATTAATGGATTTACAGATTTCTAGGTCAAATATTTGTTTTTTTTCTAAATGCATGCAATGTATTTGAATAGTCATGAAATCTTAAAATTAAACTTCATTATTTATCATTTTCAAGAAGAGGCACTTAAAGTAATATATAAATACAAGCTTGACAAGTGTAATTTTTAAAATGTCTTATTCATAAATTAAACACAGTCTCTGAAAGGCAGTTTTCTGTAGACATTTGGTTTGTAGAATTGCACTGCATAGAGATCCACAGGCAAGCTAGGACACAGCAATTCTCATTACAAATGCAGGCAGCAGCTTGACGTAAACCAAAGTAATTCTAGAGAGAGCAAAAATGGAATATTAAAGGTGACAGGATCATTCATGTTACTGCTCACGTTTAAAAGGTGGGGCAGGGAAATTAGATGGCAGAAACATTTATTAAATAGACATTACAAAATCTTATGACTTAATTCTTCATCATTATACAAATAAATCTGATTAGTAATCAAAGTTTGCTACATAAATGCAAAAGCAGCTCAAAGCTTATTTATAACACAAAGGTTGGTATAAAAAATAACTTAAAAATTTGCAAAGTGACATTAGTATTTATTTATCCTCATCGTTAAAGTACCTTCAAACCTAAGTAGGGAAAAGAAACATTACAGTTGGTTGGGAGAGGAGTGGCAGCGGCAAGAATTCAAATCACAGGCGAAGAAAGAGGTTTCTAAAATATTCCCTGAAGAAGTGAGATAGAGCAGTTTCAGGGGATTGTTTGAGAGTAGTGTAGTAAGGTAAAGAGAGGATGGATGTGGTGGGAGTTGAGGTAAGCCAGAGGAACTCTGTTTGGAGTGAGGAAATGATTCAGTTCGTAAAGATTTGAGGAGTTATGAAATTGTGACATCCAGAAGGTGGCAGTGTGTGTGTGGGACAGTTTACATGAAAGGCACGTTTAACTATTTGTCTATTCTTTATTAGGAACAGATAAAGCAGAGTAATGCATGCAGAAAAATTAAGTTTGATTGAAAAGAAACAGCATTTGTGTGTAGAAATTGAGTTCCAGGGGAAGAGATTTAAGTAGGGTTGTAGACAATGAGAAACTTAAAGGATTTTAAGAGGATTGTTAGGAATAGTAAAGGGCGGGTTGCACAAATGAAGATCTGGTGGCATAAGGACACAGACATAATACAGTCTGAGGACTGCAGTCTATCATGATCTGGCTGGTGGGCTAAATAATCAGGCAGTGAGGCATGATAAAAGGGTAAGAGTTATCAGCAATGTCCCCTTTGGATGGCTGGATGACCACACAGCTTAAAGGTTCTGTGGATGTTGATCATATGCCAATGCACTGATTTCTGCTTCTGGAAGTGGAGGTCTACACAGTGGCAGGTCAAGTTATAGGGAAAACACATTAACAGCACCAAAGCAGGTCTCAAATCAGGTCATCTTGTTGATGCTCACCTCCAGCCATGAGTTGGTAAAACCTTTGCATTAAGCTGTAGAATGTCTGTTTCTTCAAACAGAGGGAACAATAGTTATTGTCCCACTGAATCAGGTTGGGAGGGAGAACTCGTGCCAGACTTAGTTGGTGTGTATCAAAAGGAGAGAAAGGATGGGGAGAGAGCTGGAGAAATTGGCCATCAGTGAGAATGAGGAGGGTGTGCCAAGCAGGCTAAGATAAAAGGTAAGGAGGAGGGACTTGGGGGAGGGGTGTTGAGAATGCGATAAGTGGAAGGAGGTTAAGGTGAGGGTGATAGGCCGGAGAGGGGTTGGTGGCGGAGAGGTCAGGAAGAAGATTGCAGGACCTCTCCGGCCTATCACCCTCACCTTAACCTACCTCCTTCCACCTCTCGCATTTCCAACGCTCCTCCCCCAAGTCCCTCCTCCCGACCTTTTATCTTGGCCTGCTTGGCACACCCTCCTCATTCCTGAAGAAGGGCTTATGCCCGAAACGTCGATTCTCCTGCTTCTTTGATGCTGCCTGACCTGCTGCGCTTTTCCAGCAACACATTTTTCAGTTCTGATCTCTAGCATCTGCAGTCCTCACTTTCTCCCATCAGTGAGAATGGTAGGCAGCTGCATGAATGTTAGGAGTGAGAAAAGCAGCATAGTTTTGGAGACTGCTTCTAATTAATTCTGAATATTAGAGTACTATCCAGTTGCAGAGGTCAGGGAAGAAACAGAATAGAGACAACACTGGAATTCAGCAAGAAAGTATTGCAACTAAGGCAGGGAGATATAACTGGGTTTGATGTAATGCAGAAGGGAAGGGTACGGTGAAAGAACTGCTTTAAAAAAAAGAACAAGGAGGTAAGGTCTATAATGGTTACACCAAAAACAAGTGAAATAGAGACAGTAGGGTGTACAGGTCAGAAGAAAGCATCCAAGACATGAATGCACTTCAGAAGGAACATTTCACAACAGTGTGGGTGATAACACTTACAAAATAGTGGCATATAAAAATATAGGAGCATGTGCATTACAAACAAAGAAAGAGTTTTTAAGTAACTTGTATTGTTAATATACTTATTATACATACAACCTCTCTACCCTTGGTGCTTTTATCTCTTTGTGTTGCTACTTCCCGATGATTTCGGACTTTTGATGTTTAAATTTTCATACAGACAGGATGGTTCTTTTAACCTTTAGGAAAGGAAAAAAAAATGACTACTCTTAACTCTGCAACTTCGCATGAATGTATCTATAAATTGCTCAACACAAGAGCACAGAGGGTTTGTAAATCATTTGCATCTTTTGTATACTTGACAGTGACAGAATATTTCCTTGGGGGTGTGGTCCCACAATTGAATGATTCATTATAAAGTACAAAATTAACATGTACACTCAAATGAACCATGTCAGAAGTCACATGACACCAGGTTATAATCCAATAATTTATTTGAAATCACAAGCTTTCAGAGCGTTGCTCCCTCATCAGGTGAAGTCCTGACAAAGCTTGTGATTTCAAATAAACCTGTTGGACTATAACTTGGTGTCATGTGCCTCGGATTTTGCCCAGCCTCACCCAACACTGGCACTTCCTCATCAAATAAACCATTACACATTTGGGCAGCAATGAGTAAGGTAAATGATGAGAGAACTTTAGATCTGAAGTCTTTTAATGTGGTTGCATTTGAGAAATGTCAGATTCTGTAATACAATATCCTCACAAAGACAAAGAATATTTGAATGTACGGGTTCTACGCTGCATATCACCTACCCATTTCCTCTGGTATTTTATCACAGGCAAGAAGCGACCATGCCTTGGGTGATGTTTTTGGCAGGCTGACAGGGGTCCCTCCTGTTTGAACACCCTATGAACTGGCATGTATTAAATTACACATGGCTTGAGATGCAGCCCTATCAGTTCCTATACCTCTCTCCTTTGCGAATTCTGCAGCAAAGCCAGGTACGTGTAGTCAAGTCACGAGAAACATTAGAAATCCTAAACTAGCTAAGCCGCTGGTCCTCTCAATGGCTTCTCTCTGCTGATGCTGAGAACAGCTTATTCTCTTCTTCGCACACAAACATGCAGAAGGATTGTTGGATTGATCACCTTTCCCAGCTTAGATAGATCCAGCCATATAGGTTGAATGCTACTGTGACTTTTGTGGCCACTGGCAGCAATATCCTCCTGCAATACAATTCCAAAGAACGGTCACTGGTCCTGAAATGTTGGCTCTGTTTTCTCTTCATGGATGCTGCTGGACCAAAGTTTCTCCAGCAATTTCTGTTTTTTGTTTGTTTCAGATCCAGCATCCATTTTCTTTGTTTCACATTATGACCACCTCAATGTCAAACCTGAGTCATAAAGATGTACAGCATGGAAACAGACCCTTCGGTCCAACCTGTCCAAGCTAACCAGATATCCCAACCCAATCTAGTCCCACCTGCCAGCACCCGGCCCATATCACCTCAATGTCAAACCTGGGTCACCTCAATTTCAAACCTGGGTCACCTCAGGCAGCATTCTTTGGTTTAGGTGATGGCGAGAGCATACTCTGGAAAATCCCTTAGTGGGTCGGCAACCCTCCACTTCCGTTTTCACGGAGCGTCGTTCCCTACTCAGTGGTTCCTGCTGTATTTGCTGTACATGTTGTAGGTCTAGAGGTGCTGCAATCACATCAAGTTCTCCTCCAAGCTACATACCACCATGACTCGGAACTATATCGCTGTTCCATCATTGCTGCAGAGTAAAAATCATGGACCTCCTTTAACATGAGTACAGTGGGCATACCTACACCGTGGACTGCAGTGCTTCAAGGTGGTTGCCTTTTCAAATGTAATTAAGGAACAGCAATAAATTCTGGGTTCACATCTTATGACTGAAAAAAAACACCCTTTTTTCTTGCACCATTGAGTCCTCTAGCCTCCTGAATATGGACAGTAGCTCACCGTAAAACCTGTCAAAGCAAGCCACAGTATTTGCATTAACTTTACAGCAGAGGTCAGACCAAAGCACTTCACCTGGATACCAGACCCTTGAAATAATGCTAGTGGGGGTCCTTTGTGTTGCTGAACACGTCAGTGAACAGTAATTAGCAGATCTGCTCATTGCACAGATGTATGTCAAGTGTTAGGAGTGCCAGGTAAGAAAGTGGAGGCAAGACTACAATCAAATCAGATATGGCCTTACTGAATGGCAGATCAGGGTCGACTATTCCTGCTCCCATTTTCTTTGCTTTTACGTGATATCCATGAAATCAGTTGAATAGCTGATTGACTTCATTATCAGCTTTCTCCTTACATGCCCAACAAACTGTTTTGGTACCAGAGGAGTACCAGTATGCTGGTTGGGATGGGGAGTGGGGTGGAGAATTTGCGAATGCTATTCGGGAGAGTTCACACTAATTCAGCAAGGGGATGGGAACCTAAATTGTAGCTCCAGTGTCCAGGAGGTTGAGTGCAGGGAGGTCAGAAATATGGTTTCAAGGTCACAAGAGTTCACCAACAAGCAGGAAGGGGGTTTGAAGTGTGTCTACTTCAATGCCAGAAGCATCCAGAATAAGGTGAGTGAGGTTGCAACATGGGTTTGTACCTAGGACTTCAATGTTGTGGCCATTTTGAAGACATGGATAGAGCAGGGACAAGAATGGTTGTTGCAGGTTCCAGGATTTAGATGTTTCAGTAAGAACAGAGAGGATAGTAAAACAGGGGGAGGTGGCATTGTTAGTCAAGGACAGTAGTACAGTGGCAGAAAGGACATTTGAAGACTTGTCTACTGAGGTAGTATGGGCTGAGATTAGAAACAGGAAAGGAGAGGTCACCCTGTTGGGAGTTTTCTATAGGCCTCCAAATATTTCCAGAGGTGTAGAGGAAAGGATAGCAAATATTATTCTGGATAGGAGGTGAGAGTAACAGGGTAGTTCTTCTTTAACTTTAACTTTCCAAGCACTTTAGATGGGTCAGTTTTTGTCCAATGTGTGCTGGAGGGTTTCTTGACACAGTATGTAGAAAAGCCAACAAGGCGCGAGGCCACATTGGATTTGGTACTGGGTAATGAACCTGACCAGGTGTTTGATTTGGAGGGAGGTGAGCACTTTGGTGGTAGTGACCACAATTTGGTTATGTTTACTTTAGTGATGGAAAAGGACAGGTAAAAAAATGCAGGCCAAGAGTTATTGCTGGGGGAAAGGCAATCATGATGCGATTAGGCAAGATTTAGGATGCATAGGATACTGCAGGGGATGGGCACAATTGAAATGTGGAGCTTATTCAAGGAACAGCTACTGCGTGCCCTTGGTAAGTATGTACCTATCAGGCTTTTATTGGCAGAGGAATTGAGTTTCAGAGCCACGAAGCTATGCTGCAGCTGTACGAAACTCTGGTGCAGTATTGCGTACAGTTCTGGTCACTGCATTATAGGAAGGACATGGAAGCTTTGGAAAGGGTTTAGAGGAGATTTACTAAGATTTTGCCTGATATGGAGGGAAGGTTTTATGATGAAGGCTGAGAGACATGAGGCTGTTTTCATCAGAGAGAAGAAGGTTGAGAGGTAACTTAGAGACATACAAGATAATTAGAGGGTTAGGTAGGGTGGACAATTAGTGCCTTTTCCTTGGATGGTGATAGCTAGCACGAGTGGACATAGCTTTAAATTGAGGAGTAATAGATATAGGACACATGTCAGAAGTAGTTTCTTTACTCAGAGTAGGAGTGGCGTGGAACGCACTGCCTGCAACAGTCGTAAACTCGCCAACTTTAAGGCAATTTAAATGGTCATCGGATAAACATATGGATGAAAATTGAATAGTGTAGAATAGATAGGCTTCAGATTGGTTCCATAAATTGGCGGAATGTCAGGGGTCGAAGGGCCTGTATTGCGCTGTAATGTTCTAATATTTATGTAAACTACCAGCATGTCCTACTCCATTTTATTGCTTCCGGTTCTGGTGAACCATTAAAATGTTATTTTGCAGTCCTGCCAATTAACAAAATCCAAAACCTAGATCTTATACTGAGTGACATTATTATACAAAAGTTCACAAAGTCAGAAGTTTGAACTTTGTAAGAGTTGGTAATCTGTTTGAATCCCCTCTTAAACTTTGCATATAAGGGATATCCTACAGTACTTCCCAGTCCAGAGAGTAGGTTTTACTTTGCAAATTGCATCCAATTTCGGTTAAAATTTTGCAAACAACTGGGATAATGATAAAGAGTATCATTTCCTCAACTATTCCCAATTTCCATATTGGCAAATGTAAGATCTATAGTAACTCAACACAAATTGGGTAGAGTTTTAGAACTTAATTTATAAAAAGTCTTAAAAATATTTATTGATTAATTTAAATGCTAAGTAGATTTTGATTAATACAGGTCATTCTGCTATAACATGTCTTATTAACGCAAATTCGCTGTAACGCGATTGACAAATTGGGGACACTTTCTAAAGTGCAAACTTTTAAAGCGTGTATTGGTTATAACATGATTTCAGTCCCATTAGTTTAAATGGTGCTGCTACTAGCTAATTTTCTTATAACACGGGATTGCACGAGAACAGAATTACTGCGTTATGACAGAACCGACTGTACAACTGAAATCGGGTTGATCGTGAAAAATAAAGCTTTTTAAAATTGTCTGGTTAACTAATTGTCATGAAGTTGATCATAAATTACTGAAATGACAAAAATATACAGTGAACCATTTGCCACTTATAGTGACTCGCACCAGTCCATTTCTGATTAAGTTAATAAAAATATATACATTCAAAAGCTTTTAACATGTCTATTAGTGTAATCTGGGTGAGGTACGGCCAGTTCTGTGGGTGGGGTCAACTGCTGGACAGTGTTTATGACACTAAGAAACAATCATGGACTTAATGTCTGTTGGATGTGATTTGCACGTGAAGTCCACGTTTTTGTTTTATTCAATCACGCGAGGCTGGCCAGGCCAACATTGATACAAGTTCAAGATGATGGCAAAGTAGCAGGGCTGCATGTGAGCTCTTGCCTGGGGCTTCCATCTGCTTTCCCTTTTTTTTCCTTTTGCTTCTGCTTATTTTTTTCCCCTGTGGCAGGTGGGTCGACAGCATTGGTGTGGCAGTGAGAACAGGCCATGTGCAGAGTGGTGACGCAGATTCTCCTGGGTACTGGAGGCAGCGACAGCACGGACATCCTCCCAGCACTGGCAATGGCAACAAAGTCCCTCCAGTGATCAGGGATAGCAGTGACTCTTCAAGATGGCGGCGACATCGGCAGCCGAAGTGGGGCCTCTTGGCGGCCTGGCTTACAGTGGAGCCATGGACTCCTGGTGGCAGTAGGCTCAGAGCAGAGTTTCCTGGCACTGGTGTGGCAGCAGCTGCAGCATGTTTATGCCAGGAGTGGGGAGTCCTGGCGTCATCAAGGCAGCAGTAGAGCCAGGGACTCTTGTTGTGGGACAAATCGGGATTAACAGTATCAGTGAGGTGCGCCCAATTTTGACAAGATGGTGCGTAAAGTGAGGCAACTCCTACATCCTGCGCAGACAGCAGCGAGACGGTGGAAGTCTGTTTTTCTTTCAATTACTGGAGGCTATGTGCCATGTGGACTGGGCTAGAAAGACTGTTATTCTGAACATTTTATTTCTTTAGCATCATACGAGTCAGAGATGTACAGCATGGAAACAAACCCTTCAGTTCAACTCGCCCATGCCAACCAGATATCCTAACCTAATTTAGTCCCATTTGCTAGCATTTAGCCCATATCCCGCGAAACTTTTCCTATTCATATGCCTTTTAAACACTGTAATTGTACCAGCCTCCACCACTTCCTCTGGCAGCTTATTTCATACTCGCACCACCCTCTGTTTATAAAGGTGCCTCTTAAGTCCCTTTTATATCTTTCCCCTCTCAGTCTAAACCTATGTCCTCTAGTTCTGGACTCTCCCACCACAGGGAAAAGACTTTGTCTATTTACTCTATTCATGCCCCTCATGATTTTATAAATCTCTATAAGGTCACCCCTCAGCCTCCGACGCTCCAGGGAAAACAGTCCCAGCCTATTCAGTCTTTCCCGACTGTTCAAATCCTCCAACCCTGGCAACATCTTTGTAAATCTTTTTTGACCCCTTTCAATTTTCACAACATCTTTCCAATAGGAAGGAGACTAGAACTGCACACAATATTCCAAAAGTGGCCTAACCTATGTCCTGTACAGCGCAACATTGTCTCCCAACTCCTATAGTCAATACTCTGACCAATAAAGGAAAGCATACCAAATGCCTTCTTCACTATCCTATCTACCTGAGGCTCTACTTTCAAGGAACTATGCACCTGCACTCCAAGGTCTCTTTGTTCAGTAACACTCCCAAGATCTTACCATCAAGTGTATAAGTCCTGCTCTGATTTGCTATTCCAAAATGCAGCACCTCACATTTATCTGAATTAAATTCCATCTGCTACTCCTCAGCCCAATGGCCCATCTGATCAAGATCCTGTTGTAATCTGAGGTAACCTTCTTCGCTGTCCACTACACCTCCAATTTTGGTGTCATCTGCAAACTTACTAATTACTTTTCAAATTCTTTTCCTAAGAATTTGTTCTTGAAAATCTGTACCTTTGTACTGAAGATCATGCCATAATGTGACAACTTGTAGACTTTTCACTGTACTCATTTGAGTACATGTGACAATAAAGCTTCAATTCATTCCAGGAATTCAAAGATTTTGACTCACAACACAGAAGAACTATAATATATTTCAAGTCAGCATGGTCCATGACTTGAATGTGAACCTGTATGTAATGGTGTTCCCACGAACCTCCTGCCCTTGTCCTTTTAAATAGTAGTGGTCATGGGTTTGGATGTTGCTGTCTTAGGAGCTTTGGTAAATTTCTATGGTACATTTTGTGGTGCACACTTCTGCTGAGCTTTGGTGGTGAAGGGAGAAATTTTTCTTGTGCTAACATGACTTTCAGTTGAACTATGCTGTACAAATGTGAAATCTAGTGGAAAATGCAAGCTACAATCTGCAAAATGCTTTGACAGAATTTCTTCAATCTACCACAAACAGAATTACTTACGTTGAAAAAGCTCGAGATGGTGCAGGATATCTTTTGTTTTTTGCTTTATCCGTAAGATAGTGGATATTTGAATACTCTCGTTCCTTTGTTTTGTTTTTCTGGAAGAAATAATATTCAAATGCTCAAAAGTCATCAGTAGTCTAGCCAAATATTTACAAAATGTTTACAAGATATTGCCTCCACTTTAAAAATACATTCTCTTTTGTTTAGTTCACTCTAAAAGGTTTGATCAGTTTTTTTTCTATTCATGCTATCATCAGATGTGATTTGGTGATTTCAGAAGGCAGTTACGAGCTGACCACATTGCTATGACCAAATAAGGGTGACAGATTTCATTACCTAAAGGACATTACTTAAATGCCCTTATTCCTTGGTACTTTCCTTTTTTCATCTCATGGCTTTAAGCAGACAGTGGAATTAAATGGTTGTGAATGGGTGGGGCTGTGTAAATGTTGCCTGACAGTCAAAGAATTGACTGACTTTTGAAATGTCAATACAGGGCAACTTGGATCAGCAAAAAGATTTCACATTTCACATAGCCATTGACAAAGTCCAAGGCTCAAGGAGCTAAACCTAATAGCCATGTTTCTAAAAATTGTCATTGCTGTCGTCCTGTAGACATGAATAATCTCTCATAAAAGTTGACCTCCGATTTTTGGACAAAAACTATGTATTTTACATTTAACTCACATATATTTGACAGCTGAATTTTAGCTGAAAAATTCCAAACTCTCTACTTTTGGCCACTCCTGCATTCTAAAATGGCAACACAGTCCAAATCTTCTAATTGGAAAAAAGCAATGTAGCCTGAATGATACGCTAAAGAACCTCTCAATAGTCCCTGCCCACTGACTACCTGTGAATTGCTCAAAGTTTAAACTTCTGGAATTCTCTGAAGAAGTTTCTTACTCTAATTCAGAGTTGAAAACTTTGGATGGTTCCGACTCACTTGCCTGAATAGTTACGCAGGAAGAATTGAAGCCTGTTCTTACTCAGGGGTGATTCAAACAGACCCTCTCTGAAACCCATACATTTCTACCCTGCTGAACCATGACATCTTCATCCTTTTTGACCTGACCAGATCATCCCACCCAACCCGGTTAAACTTCGCTCCATAGCTTCTCAACAAGGCTTTCAGAAATTCCTCACTTATTCAAATAATCTTGGAGTGCTGTAAAAGAGACTGTGGCTTGGCTTTCTCGGTGATCCTATACAATTCAGCTGGAATGAAGATGCGCTTCTCATTTCTGTAGCCTCTGGTATCAGAACGTGGGCCCAGAAGTGCAGAGTATATGGCAAGAAAGTAGTGCAGGAGCAGCAATCATACGGCAATTGGTGTTTTCAGAAGATTTGAGCCACAGTATCAAGGAGGAACTGAAGACTCAAAGCACGGTTCAAAATTAATTAGATTTGAACAGCACCTAAAACATCAAGATATTGGATAAGAATTGTTGAGATTGAAGGAAGTTCTGAATACAGCTTAAATTGATGTCTAAGAATAATCGTGCAGAGTAAATCCCAAGATTGTGGCTGCATTTGGAAAGTGAAGTTGCAAAACATATCTATTACAATTATTATAATGGATTCAGTTTCTTAGAGATATCTCTAAATTTTCACTTTGAAATAAAAAAAGGAAATAAGTATTGCAGATTTCAAAGCAAGCCCTGAATAGTGTAGCAGGCTAATGAAGACAAACAATTTTGTTTAATGATGCCATTTATGAAGCAGATTGGGATGTATTATTTTGTCTGAAGATAATATGGAGTGAGAGTTTTTAGGTTTTTGATGTGTTCAGTGGATGTTATGTTGCTGAGTAGCATTCCTTCCTGCATTTTGAAAAACACTTGAATAAATTGTATGAAAATGCAGATATAGCTTTTTCTGATTATTTGAAAAAAATTGATGAATTTAGTGGACACAAAATAATCTGTTTCCATTGGGCTATTATTTATAAAAATTTAATAATAATAGTTTCTTCCCCTCCTTTTGCACGGTCTTTGGGGACAGCATTGACCAGAGAGTCTTTGACCAGGTAACTCTACAAAGTGCTAGTTGATTGAACATCATTTCTGCTTTCTACTGGTTGATTGGTAGGTTTCGTGCTTGTTCAGGAATTACTACAATCGTTTCAAACATGTATGTTTACAAAATATTTACAAAACATTCAACATCATATAATTTTTATAATATATAAGTGTGAAGTCCAAAAGTAATGTGACAGGGAGAAGATAGCAGTTTTAGATATACGTACAGCTCTCCCATGGAATGTGTTTACATTGTGGATGTACTCTCGGAGAAAAGATCTGGCATGACATTAGCGATACACATTGAATGCACAATTGAAGACCGTAAAACCTTTGCTTATGGAGGACATCTAACACACCTCAGGCTGGCTCCCTGCGCAGCTGGATTCCACCAGATTAACATTTGATAGCCAGCCTGTCACTCTCAGTGAAAACTGTGGCAACACTTTGTGCCCAACTTAGAACAATCATTCCAAAAAACTAGCAAACCAAAGAATGGGTTTGTCCTCCTCTGTCTTATAATAGCACAAGTTTCTCTCAATCTGAAGAATAACAGCACTTTTTGGCTGCTTACTATAACATTCGCTATACATTAACCTAAACTCGATTTTGAAACAGTCCTGGTGAGCTGTGTGCATGCTTACTGCAAATAAACATCACAGTAACCGGTTGGGCTGAAGGAAGAAGAACATCAACACTTTCAAAGTTTTGCTGATTAAAACAGAGACTGTAGGTAACTTTCTTGCCCAAGATCTGGCGTTTTATTATATTCTAGCTGCACACATCTAATAGGTGGACTAAACAACTTTAGCAGCAAAAGCTGAATGGAATCCATGGCTGTGGTCACATTATTTATACAAATATATATTAATAACATCCATCCAGTAGACTGTGATGTAAATAATTATATCAGAGGTCTGGGCTATCTTAAACATTGTGTAACTTGTTGATGTCTGGGTGCGGAGGAAAGGGAGGGATAGCATGGACCTGGAGGGGTAGCAGCTTAGGGATGGAATTTTTGTGGAATTTGGAGAAGTGGTTATGCTTCTTTTACCCCTCCCAAAAAGGTAATTATTAACTTAACTCGGGTCTCTCTAGCTTAACCTCAATTGAAACAATGCAGACCACCATGGAGTGTGCATTGCCCAGTTTGTGTCTTAATTTGGGAACTGGGGCCCCGCGTCAATCAGGCAGCACTGCTCTGCATGTTGAAAGAGCTCACCAATGAAACAAGCAGGTCTTTGGGAATACTCTTTCAAGGCAGGAACATTTCCTGCTATGGCTTCCTCTCCTGTGCTATTTCTGGTGGTTTCTTTCATTTTGCTTTGTTAACAACAACTCTTTCTCCACAATCTGAGGAAAGACATCAAAATGTTCATTCCTTGTCTTGTGTTTAAGTTAGGAGGGAAGATAGGGAATCAATTTAGGGCTTCACCATGCAGAAAGCATGATGAACAAATCCTGAGATGGTGGTTTAATTCTGGAAGATCTTATTTATAAAAGGATACTTGCAACTCTCAGGAGATCTAGGTCACCTCCATTAACTGCAACCCTGAGTTTAAATCCCATCATGATGTACTTAAATGAATCTGGAATTAAAAATCTAGCAGCAGCGTGGATAATCCTGAAGTTCACAGACTACCAGAGAAATCTCTCTCACTTTTTTTTATAGAGTGCGTGAAAGAGGGAAAAAAAAACTAATCACCCCCACCAGATCTGGCCTATGCAAGTCTACAAACCAAAGCAATGTCATTGACTTTTAACTGTCTAGCAAGCCATTCAATTACATCTCAAGCATTGATAAAATGGAAAATCAATGATCATAAACAATGCCCCCCTTGAACAATTCATATCAATTTATTTTTTATTCATTATGTGTCAATTCTCACACTGGCTGCTGTTTACTCCTCTCTTTGCAACTATTTTAATTTCTTTTCTTGAAGACTTTCATAGTTGAATATATACCTCAATAACCAGTTGTTTTTTTTTAAATAAAAAAAGTGAAAAATGTATTTGGTGGCACATTGCATGATTATAGCTAGTGGAAAGTTACTCTTTGATTAGGGTAGAAATTGCACAATTTATGAAAAATGCATCATGCCCAAGTTATGTTTCAAAGCACGTTTAAATCTGACTTTTGCCAAAGGGCAGCAAACACATTTAGCATAATATAGGCATACAATAAGAACAACTTTGATCAAAATCATAGAAATTGTAAGTGTCAACAGATGAGAGTTTACTGCTACTGCAGTGTGCAGATAGTGCTGAAATATTTAAAGATCCAAATTAGATAATACACCAATGCGTGTTTTGAATGGAAAGAAAGTTATTAAAATAGTTCTAATTTTAGACAACACAAATATACGTATGATTTAGGAGATTTCAGCTGATCTATTCTTGATCTAAATTAGATTTGCAGATTCAAATACTGTAATATTTTGGTTAGTATAAAGTTAAATACTTTGAAAACCAGTCTTTTCTGTCAATATTTATGCCACAAAAAAATAGTTCTCCTTGTTTATTATAATGACATGAATGGGTTCTAAAAGTTTTAGTAAGCAGTGTAAAGTGATCTATTGAAAGTGTTAACATTTTCCAAATTGTTAAGTGATATAACTACCTGTTCCTCCTGTAGTCTTTTTTGAACTGTCTCAATATATTGCTGTACAGCCATGTATATGAATTTATACTGAGCCTCTGTCTGTACCATGCCTGATCTTTGTTTTCGTACCATTTGAATCGTTTTAGGGATGTCGATATCACAGTCCAAACCTACAGAAGTGGGGAAGAAAAGACAGTTCCTGAATCTTGAACAAAGGCTTACAAAACATGTTTTCAGCCAGAACACAACAGTCATAGAAGTTTTGTCTAACAGTGTGTGCTTGTTCTGATCAGATTTTGAAATTAACATCGAAATTTCAAAGGAGATACTCCTAATGCACTGTCATAACTTCAGTAGAAAATCAGTAAAAACAGCAGATTTCTCTTCCTAAATATGTATTTACACACTTATTGTTATTCCACACTGAACTTGATGTCATTATTGAATACTACTTGTTGTGATCTACAATGTAGCAGATGATGCTGAGGCAATCTAGAAGGTGCTTTAACATTTGGCAGCTTTGTAGTTTGATTGGAGAAGTACATATCTTTATGTTAGTGAAGTGTACAATTTATGATTCTGCTTTGGGATAATTAAAAACTATCTCCGCAACGTATAGGAAAATGATGTTTGGGCACTGCTTATCCAGAAGCAAAACTGAAGCTGTGTCAAATATAAAATCAGAGGGTGGATAGTGAGAGCCTTTTTCCTTGGATGGTGATGGCTAGCATGAGGGGACACAGCTTTAAATTGAGGGGTGATAGATATAGGACAGATGTCAGAGGTAGTTTCTTTACTCCGAGAAGTCGGGGCGTGGAACACACATAGGGGCCTGAAACCATAGTAGACTTGTCAACTTTTAAGTGCATTTAAATGGTCAATGGATAAACATATAGATGAAAATGGAACAGTGTAAGATGGATGGGCTTCAGATTGGTTCCACAGGTCGGTGCAACATCGAGGGCTGAAGGGCCTGTACTGCGCTCTAATATTCTAAAAGTGTCTCAAGTTCTCATTTCCTTAATTGAACACAGTTTCACAAACCTCATTTGGAGTCAGGGTTATCCAGCTCAGAAACAGAACAATTGGTCCAATTTGCCTGCACCCAGACATCCCAATCTTACACAATCCCATTTTCCAGCATTTGGATTCTATCTCACTAAACCCTTTCTATTCATTTATCTATCCAGATGCCTTCTAAATGTTGTAATTGTACCTGTCTCCACCTCTGGGGGAACTTGCTCAATACACGCATCAGCCTCTGCATGACAGAATTACCCTTCAGGTCCTTTTAAATCTATCCCCTTTCACCATATCAGTAAGTACATTTGCCTTTTTCTTTATGGTTGAGCAGATGTCAACTTCGGCCTCCTCCTGCTCTTTCCTCTCTCTTCCCCCACTCCCCCCATAACCCAAGGCATTTGTCTCTGGTGCTGGTAAGTCTTTCTAGTTGCTGAGAACTAGATGCTCTCAAAAGATATAGGATGTTTGTTTTCTTATATGCATATAACATGATGGCCTAAATAGGCAACTGTCCTGTATGATTTTCTGCATGGCTTGCTTTCGTAAAATCTATTTTCTAAGTTTTTTGATAATGTCTTTCTCTCAGTCTACCATCTAGTTCCTTGGGTGCACTGAACTACAAGATTCTACATGTTGCTGGGGACAGACTCTAATTTCTGATATTAAACATGTAAGCAAATATTTTAAAAAGGAGACAAGAGGAAACGCATTTAGAAAGAGATGGAAGATGAAAGACCGGACAGATGGAAAAATAGCATGCATTATCAAAAATTAAACACGAATAAAAATGAATTTCACACTTGAAATACACACTTGAGGGAAGCAATGTAATTGGCCCAGCAGTTTTAGAATCCACCACGTAGTCAGAAATGACACATTTCACCTCAAATAAAAAAATTTCAGGATGTGAGCAGCAGAGAGAAGAAAAAACCCCAATCACCATGCAGCTCACCGACCCTCTCTTATTGACTCCAGAACACTGAAAGATCTAATCCATTGGCTCTTACATCTTCACAGTCAAGTGAAGAACCTGCACTAGCAGCTTGGTGTTACTGGAACATTGAGAGAAACCAGTCTCTGACTGGTCTGGCAGTTCTGAGGTGCGAATTCACATCCATAATGGGCAGAAATCCTGCCTCTAGTCTATTAACAGCCAATTGGTCATTAAACACTTGCAGGGCAGTGTTCTTTCTCTGGTCGTTTGCTTTGCACAGAGATTCAGAATGTTTGCAAAGACAAGCCAAGGAACTATAGACCGGTGAGCCTGACCTCAGTGGTGGGCAAATTGTTGGAGGGAATCCTGACGGACAGGATGTACATGTATTTGGAAAGGCAAGAACTGATTAGGGATAGTCAACATAGCTTTGTGCGTGGGAAATCGTGTCTCACAAACTTGATTGAGTTTTTTGAAGAAGTAACAAAAAAGATTGATGAGGGCAGGGCAGAGCAGTAGATGTGATCTATATGGACTTCAGTAAGGTGTTCGACAAGTTTCCCCATGGGAGACTGATTATTCCATGAGATCTAACCTTGCTAAAGGAAGAACTAGCCATTTGGATATAGAACTGGCTCAAAGGGAGAAGACAGAGGGTGGTGGTGGAGGGTTGTTTTTCAGACTGGAGCCAGTGGAGGCCTGTGACCAGTGGAGTGCACAAGGATCGGTACTGGGTCCTCTACTTTTTGACATTTACATAAATGATTTGGATGCGAGCATAAGAGGTACAGTTAGTAAGTTTGCAGATGACACCAAAATTGGAGGTGTAGTGGACAGTGAAGAGGGTTACCTCAGATTACAACAGGATCTGGACCAGATGGGCCAATGGGCTGAGAAGCGGTAGATGGAGTTTAATTCAGGTAAATGCGAGGTACTGCATTTTGGGAAAGCAAATCTTAGCAGGACTTATACACTT